>NW_006399808.1:5589473-5596511 GCF_000299155.1 Elephantulus edwardii | reverse complement strand
TTTGGCAGAGTGGAGGGGCGGCGAAGGAGAGGAAGACTCTTGATGAGATGGATTGATTCTGTGACTAAAGAGGTGGGAATAAGTGTGTTTGAGATGGCTAGGTTGGCACAGGATAGAAGAGCATAAAGAGCTCTTTTACATAGGGTTGCTATGAGTCGCAAGCGACTCGATGGCACATAACAACAATAACAATAGGGATTTGATTCTTAGATGGTCCCATTCATTTATTTTATCCTCTCCTGGTTGTAAATTTTTGAAGATGCTTGGAAGACTGTTGATGTTGAGGATTAGGACGTCTAGAGTTCTTCCAAGCTTTTCTTTAATGAAGTTTATAGTCCTTGGTTTTAGTCCTAGGTCCCATGATTCACCATGAGTTGGTTTTTGTGTATGGAGTGAGGTGTGGATCTTGCTTGAGTTTTCTGCAGATAGTTTTCCAATTTTGCCAATGCCATTTGTTAAAAAGGTTGTCATTTCTCCACTTAACTGATTTCATCTCCTTGTCAAAAATCAGTTGGCCATAGATGGAAGTGTAAAATGGTGCAGCCACTATGGAAGGCAGTATGGCACTGTCTCAAAAGGTTGCAAATAGAAATATCATTTGATCCAGCAATTCCACTACTTGGACATACCCCAAAGAAACCATAACTGCCACCCAAGCAGATATATGCACACCCATGTTTATTTATTGCAGCTTTATTCACAATAGCAAAGAATTGGAAGCAATGTTAAGTACCCATCAACAAACGAATGGATAGTGAAGCTGTGGTATATTCACACAATGGAATACTACACTACAGTGAAAAACAAGGAACTCATCAAATATTATTCAAAATGAATGACCCTGGAGGACATTATGCTGAGTAAAATATCTCAGTCACAAAAGGACAAATACTGCATAGTGCCACTATTGAAAAGGGGGACTGATATTGAGTTTGGGGGAGAGATTGAGAAAGATAGGATAAATTATGTATACTGCATTGAAACAGATAAGAGAGAGAACTGTTTAAAAGGTATATATGATTAGGTATTATTGTCATGACATGAGTCCAGAATGAAGGCTGCATAGCGGAGTGTACTTGGGGGAAGGGACGGTATAACAATGAATGAATTTTTCTTTTACTTTTCAAAGAGAATAACGAAGTGGGGGGCAGGGGTGGGCAGGGATAAAATGCAACAATGAATGAATGGAAATCCAAAATATCTGTAAATTTTCATTAAAATGAATAATAATAATAATAACAATAAAAAGAAATAAAAAGAAATGAATAAATATGTCTTCTTTTTTTACAGCTAAATCTGTGGAAATTTATGACATAGTAATATATTGTTGTTGTTGTGTACCGTAGAGTCGGAACCAACCCATAGTTGACTCTCCGTCGGATTTTCAGAGGCAGTTAATCACATGAGAGGAGATTGTCCGTCTTTCTCCCGTGGAAGCTGCTGGCCTCAAACTGTGTGCCTGTGGGATTACAGCGCAGCTTCTTGCCAATAGGCCACAATAGATAACTTATAAATAACTCTCTCTTGCCACAGAAATAGTCAATTTTATTCCTGCATATTTCGTCAGAGGAGGTTCATGTGTACAGTTGCAACTTATGCCTTTAAAAAAAGATATTTGTAATAGATAAATCATTGATTGTGTAAGATTCTATCATGCAATCCCAGGCCTCATTTCTGTCACCAACACTGTGTTATACTTTACTCATCTTTTCTTCTTTGTTTCCAGCTTTTGCAAACTAGTCACTAACTATTATTAATGCACATTGATTGCATGTTTGATTAGTTTTAGAGTGTAGAAGTTGATAGAAATCCTCAAATTCTCCATCCTTGGGATTATTGATTGGTATGTAGATTTGGATAATCATTGTATTTTCCTCTTGTGTGTGTGTGTGTGTGTGTGTATATATATATATATAGCTATTATTCTACCGTTGACAACATTATATCAGGACAGATCTTGAAATGTTCTTTGGATCACATCATTCCTCTTCAACTTGCCATCTGTTGTAATAGATTATATAATTGTTTGATACAAAATGTCTCACATCAGTCTATTTAAGTTATCAATGCCTAGGATACTAATTTTTTTTGTACTCCATTTCATTTTTTACCACTTTCAATTTTCCTAGACTAATATTCCATATTCCAGTTATCAATGGATGCTTGCAACTGTTTTTTCTCATTTTAAGTCATTCTTCATTAGCAAATGAAGGTCCTTCATTAAGCGAAATACTTCCATTATCAGCAATTTTAAGGTAGACTCTGTTTTGAGAAGGTGCTTCTTTCCTAGACTTGTTTTGAGCTCCTTCCAACTTAATACATCAGTTTGTTGGCACTATAGTGAATACTGTTTCATTACTAGTCACAGGGTTTTTGAGGGTCCATTATTTCTGAACTGGGTGGCAAGTTCTACTCCTGTCCAAATCTGTAAATTCCACTGAAACTTGTCTAATTTAGTTACCCTGCTGGCATTTGAATGAGATTGATTCCAGCACCATAGTAACAACACACAAGCCACTATATTATGACAAATTGACAGAAAGATAGTATATAACTTTTAAGATGTGTGAATCATTATTAGTGGATCAAGGAATTTGGATTAATGTACTTGGCTATCAACTAAAAGATTGCAAGTTCAAATCCGTGAAGAGGTGACTGGAAAGAAAATTCGACTGATCTGCTTCTGAAAACCAGCTAATGAAAACCCTATGGAGCGCCGATTGCAGTGACCACAAGTTAGAGGCAATTCAACATCAAATAATTGGTTACTGATAGGACACTCTTTGAATTGGATTTTTTTTTTATTTTATTTCAGACTTCGAGTCGAGCATGACTCACAACGACCCTATGAACAAAAGGCCTGAAGCCTGTCTGCACTACGATATTTATCAAAGTTCATAGAGTTTCTGGAGGCATGTTGTTAAGGAAGTGGATGTCACTCCTGCTTCCAAACCTGTCATAGAATGTTACTGGTTGAGTCGCTTGTGATGCAGTGACACAATGTACAGCACCTCTGAACCCTTTCCTGTCCTAAACCAATTTGACTAATTTTGACACACCAACCCCCATCGCCCCAGTTACTGTATCAATCCATCTCATCCGGGGTCTCCCTCTCCTGCACTGCCTGTCCACCCTCCTGAGCATGATGTCTTTCTCCAAGGAGAACCTCAAAATTCTCAAGTGTCACAAATTTGTATCTCATGGCCCAAATCTGAGACCCATGATTAGTTTACTGCCAATGTGTAGTTCTCCAAACAAAATGAAGATGTCTCTACAAGGATATTCTACAAGGAATTCAGTTCCTAGACACCTCTGTACCTTCCTGTCTTCTTGTCTCTTACTTATCTACCCCCTCATGTCTAAGTTCCCCTTATTAATTGTTTATGATTAAAAACAAATTTCATGTATAATACTAGGCCTAAAAATGTTGTCAGACCATAGAATTAAATACCCAGTCGAGGGATCTATTTTCACTTATCTTAAAGTCAGAAGTGGAAAAATAGAACTTAGGGCAAGGGCCCAAGTTCCTAGGCCTAAGGTGCCAGCTGTCTGCCTACAGGTTCCATATGGTCAATATCCAGAAAGACTTTATGGTCTGTCATGTAGTTCTGTTCTCTATCTTCACTCTTTTCGTTTAAAGAATTTGGGCTTTGAATGAAAACCAAATCAAATACTTTTATTATTTTTCCTTGATAACGCAAAAATTATTAATCTTCAAAGATAAGTACTGTTCAGTGCTAATATATTGGAATTGTTGATAATTATAATTTGGAAGAGTTTCAGCTTGCTGTCACCCAAGTAATTAAAGGGGTGGGACCACAGTACCAGTCTGTTTATGATGATTGTGCTGCAGGGAAATGCTCTGCTTCTTGTGGCACCCTTGTTCTAGGACTGTAGGGTAGGGAAAGGGTTAATTAGATTATGTAAAATCATTTACTGAGTTGTGAAAAAATTTCCTTTCCTGATTTTTCTCCGTGTCCAGCCTTATTCCTATGGTCCTTTCATTGTTTTTAAAGGGTCTGACACTCCTAACCAGATCACAGTCTTCATTGATTAAACAGCCAGAATGTGCTGGAGCCCAGGCAGAACCTTTAAGCCTTCTCTCTATTTGCAACTGCCCTCTTCGCTCAATTGCCCATAAGCAACCATTTTTTTCAAAGTTCTTACATACCCTAGTGCTAGACTGAAAAAAATAAGAAAGGAAAAGACAAAAAGAAAAGAGGAAGAGAAAATGGAAAACTAATGATTCAAGAAATCACATAGCACGAGATAATTCTATTTTGAAATCACAGCAGTGGCACCCAGAGGCGGACGCTCCCCAAATTACTAGTGAAAAACCTTTGATGTATCCAGTTGTAAGAAAGCCCAAGGCGTTTTTTTATTATTATGAGTGCCTCCCATTCCCTGAATGAAGCATTTAACAGCTATTTTTAAATGTCTGCTGTGAAAAAGCTAAAAAATAAAAAGAACCTCCCCAAATCTTCAATCCTAAATGCGCTTATTTGATTGCTGGCTTTTACGTAGCATAAAAAACAAGGTCTTACCATGGCACCCAAGGTCCTCTGTGATCACACCGCCTCGTATGCTCTCTCCCCTCACCTGCTTTCCTGTGGTTAAACTGGTCTCCTGTCTTGTTCAAGGAAACACTTGCTCTACTTTACCCCTTCTCTGCATATCTGAGTGGGATCCTCCATCCCTGCATCCAGATATTTTCTCAAAAGTCACCTCACAGAGGCCTTCCCATCCCATGACATTTAAAACTACAATTTCTCACTTTAAGTACTTTCTCTTCCTGATCTCAGAATTGTTTTTCTTCTTAGTGTGGCACCGGGGATGTCATCACTGATGTTAGGTGGTTCATGGTTGAAAGCAGAAAATACCAGAAGAACTTCTATTTGTGTTTTATTGACTATGGAAAGCATTTGACTTCAGATCATGAGGAACTATGGTTAACACTGAGAAGAATGGCAGTCCCAAAACACATAATAATGCTCATACAAAACCTATACCTAGCCAAGAAGCTCTTGTCCCAGCACAGCAAGGGGATAGTGTATAAATCAGTCTTAAAATCAGGAAAGATGTGTCAGGGTAGTAGTACCTTTTCCCCTACACCTATTCAATCTGGATGCTGGGAGAATCATTCAAGAAGCTGGACTTTCTGAAGAAGAAAGGGGTCTCATCATTGGAGGAAGACTCATCAAGAATCTGTGTAATGCAGATGACACAACCTTGCCTGCTGAAGGACTTGAAATGGTTGCTGCAGAAGATCGAAGCCTATGACCTTCAACATGGATTGCATGTGAATATCAAGAAGACAAAAATTCTTATCACCAGCTCAGTGTGAAGCATCATGATAGATGGATAAAAGATTGAAATTGTTTACAGTTTCATCTTACTTGGATCCACAATCAACACCCTTAATACCAGCTGTCAAGAGATTGAGAGATTTATTGCATCGAGTAGGGCTGTTGTAAGGGATCTTTCCAAATTACTGAGAAGCAATGATATCAGTTTGAAGGGTATGGTGCACCTGATTCAGGCCATGATCTTTTCAATAACTTGGAATGCCTCTTAGAGCTAGGCAATGCATAGCATGACAAAAGAAAATTGATGCCTTTGAGCTGCGATGTTGAAGAATACTGAATATCTTACAAATTGTCACAAGAACAAACAGATGTCTTGGAAAAAATGCAGCCAGAGTGCTCTTTTGGGGCAGGGATGGCAAAACTTCATCTCTTATACTTTGGGCATGTTGCTAGGAAAACTTATTCCTTAAGAAAGGGCATCACACTTGGAAAGATGGAGAGTCAGCAAAAGAGAGTAAGACCCTCGGTGAGATGGGTTGACGTGGTGACTGCACTAATGTTCTCGAGTGTGTTAAAGATGATGTGGATAGCACAGGCTAGAACACGGTTCAGATTTGTTCTTCCTAGGGTCACTATGAATCATACTCGACTCGACAACACATAAAAGTACAACACATATCAATATCTAAAATAATTATCATTCACCTATTTATAGGTATTTTATTGTCTTCTTTAAAATATGCATGTCATAAAGACAAGCGCTTTCCCCCTGTGTCTGTTTGTTCACCTCTTTGTTAAATGCCATTGAGTTGACTCAAACTGACTCATATGTATCTGTTATGTGTCATCAAGTCAGAACAAACCCGTAACTAACCCTCCAGTGGGTTTTCATTGGCAGGGGATGAGATTGGTTATCTTTTTTTCTATGGAGCAGCTGGTGGATTTGAACCATAAACCTTTGAGTTGGCAGTGCAACTCTTGACCACTAAGCTTCAAGAGCTCTTTCTATATCTCTGGCACCTAAAATAATGAATACTGGTTGAGTGCATGGTTAAACAATGATCCCATAGATTGAAGCCATCCTGGCCATCTCTGAACAAGTCTTCAATACCAAGTCACTGCATGTATGGCTCAGCTATGGGTTATTTGAGGGTTTTCTTTTTTTTTAATTTTTTTTTCTAAATTTTTTAAATTACTCTGATTTATCTACAAAGTTTGAATACACTGTTTTTCACAAAAGATCCTTCCCATTTCCTTCACCCCACTCACCCATGGAATTGTGTAACCCTATGATTAACAACCTACACCACCATTCTCACCTCTCTATTTCTACTCTCCCACCTCTCCACCCCCACCTTCGATCCTCAAACTCATTCTACAATAATGGTTTTTATACAGTATTTGTCCTTGTGGGACAGAGTTAGTTCACTCAGCATAATGCTCTCCAGTCACTCCTAAGTTAGGTAGTAATTTACAAAATGATTGCTCCTGCGTGATGCGTAGTATTCCATTACATGAATGTACCACACCTTCTTAATCTATTCATTTGATGTTGAACTTCTGGGCTGTTTCCATGTTCTTGTGATGGTAAATAATGCTACTATGAACATGGAATGTGAGAACCAGGAATGTAGGAAAATTAGAAATTATTAAGAAACAAATGGAACACATAAGTATTAACATATTAGGCATTGGAGAGATGAGATGGACTGGCATGGGGCATTTTGAGTCA
>NW_006399808.1:5578691-5586858 GCF_000299155.1 Elephantulus edwardii | reverse complement strand
GTGCGGTTGGCGCAGGATAGAGCAGGGTTTAGGGCTGTTGTGCATAGGGTCGCTATGAGTCGAAAACGACTCGACGGCACTTAACAACAACAACAACATGAACATTGGTGTACAAGTCGCAGTTTGAGCCTCAGTTCTCTTTTTTGGAGTAGTATCCTAAGCAATAGGCAGCTGGACCATATGGAATTTCTATGTTCAGCCTTTTGAGGAAGCGCCAAACTGCCTTCAAGACTGGTTGTCCCATTGTACAATCCTACCAACAATGTAAAAGAGTTATTTCTCACCACATCCTCCCCAACATTTATTACTTGCTTTCCTGTCAAATTTTTCCACTGCCACTGGAGTGAGATGGTATCTCATTTTGGTTTTGATTTGCATCTCTTTTATTGCCAGTGATTTGGAGCATTTCTTCATGTGGCTGTTGGCCGTTTGAATAACTTCCTCTGTGAAAATTCTTTCCATGTTTTTTGCCCATTTTGTAATTGGATTATCAGACTTTTCCTTGTGCATGCCCAGGATTATTCTGTAAGCTTTCATTATGAGACTTTTGTTGGTATTGCCAAATATTTGTTCTCAGTCAGTAGGTTTTCTTTTCACCCTGTTGGGAAAAGGTTTTGATGAACACAGGAATTGAATCTTTAGAAGGTCCCATTCATCAATTCCTCTTCAGATTGTTCATTTCTGTCTGTCTCTTTATACTGTAGACTAGATCCCAGTTTGTCTCTTATGAACTTCATGATTTTGGGCTTTACTCTCAAGTCTCTCATCCACCGTGAGGTGATTTTTGTGTATGTTGTGAGATATAGATCCTGTTTCAGCTTTCTGCAGGTAGCAATCAGCATTTGTTGAAGAGGTTGTCATTTCCTCATCTGATAGGTTTTATTACCTTGCTGACTATCAGTTGACCATATATAGCTGGGTTCTCAATTTTATCCCACTGACCTATGTGCCTGTCATTATACTAGTGCCATGCTGTTTTGGTGACTGCTGTTGTGTAGTTGGTTTTGAGGTCAGAGAGTGTTATACCTTCCACTTTATTTTTGTTTCTCAGAAGTGTTTAGATTATTTGATCTCTTGCCTCTCCAAATAAACTTGACAATTTCCCTTTTGATTTCCTTGAAAAACGAATTTGATATCTGGATTGTGATTGCATTGAATATGTAGATTGCTTTTGGTAGGATTGTCATTTCACAGTATTGAGTCTTCCTATCCATTAACAAGGCACATTTTCCCATTTCTTTATGTCTTTTATTGTGTCTTGCAGAAATATTCTACATTTTTCTTTGTATAAGCCTTTTGTATCACTGATTAGGTTCATTCACAAGTATCTCAATTTGTGGCTGGCTATTGTAAATGGTACTGCTTTCTTGGTTTCCTTCTCTGAATTATCTATGCTGCTATAGAGGAATCCCTTTGATTTTTGGATATTGATCTTATATCCTGCCACTCTACTAAATTGACCTACTAGCTTTAACAGTTTTTTGGTTGAGTCTTTGGGGTTTTCCATTTATACTATCATATCATCTGCATATAGCGATATTTTAACTATCTATTTGTCAATCTGGATGCCTTTTATTTCCTTCTCTTGTCATATTGCCCTAGGAAACACTTTCAGTACAATATTGAATAGTAAGGAGTAAGTCATAATGTCTATGCTAAAATATTTGATTGACAAGAACTTAGATCCACAAAACACCAAATAATCTGACCATCTTGGCCACTGGTGATCTGGTGAAATCTACAGAGATTTCTTTTTTCTCTCTTCTCTTTCTGTCTTTACAAATAAAAGGAATCATTTGTACTCTAAGCATTCTTTTCTCCTTTCTTACCTAAAGCCAGCTTTTGTCACTCGCTGAGCTCTGTGCACCAAAAGGAGAGATATTATACCCAAATATATTCCTAGTAAATTTGATTAAGGGTGGAGAGGATTGGTAAGATGAAGAAAAGTTTTCCCTGCAGTAACCGTGTGGTGCTGACCCTACACCCTTTTTAAAAAATCTCCTTGGATTTTTCATATTTCAATAAAAGGGACTTCTTCTTCTTAGACTGTCTTAATGTGAGATCTCTGCTTTAGTTCAGCATGTGACAGATGAGTTCTGTACCCATAAGAATACATGATAAACAAGTAAACGTGTACATACATACCTATGATATTTAGAACAGTAATGAACAAATAACAATTACATTAAAATTACATGAAAATAATATATTGCTGAAGATCATCCAAAAACAGTACATTGAAAGAAAACTGAAAGACGTTAAGCTGGTTTTAGAAGAGGTTATGGCACCAGGGATATTATTTTAATTTTATGTCTTATTTTAAAACAGAGAAAACCAGAAAAAAAATATCTGTTTTTGTTTTATGAACTATTCAAAGGCATTTGACTATTTGAATTATAACAAACTGTGGTTAACATTGAGAAAAATGAGAATCCCAGAACGTCTAATCATGTTCATATAAAATCTATACCTGTACAACACACTGTTGTGTGAACGGAACAGGAGAACATTGTAAGTTTAAAAATCAAGGAAAATGTACTTGAGAGCTATATCCTTTCTCAATACTAGTTCAATCTGTATGTTGAACAAGTTGTTCTTATTCCATCCACAGTAGCAAAGTTCAACCAGAAAGCAACAAGTCATATTGGAGAGGATGTGGAGAAGTTGGAACTCTTCTGTACTGCTGGTGAGATTACAAAATGGTACAACCATTATGGAAGATGGTTTGACATTTCCCCAAAAAGCTAAACATTTGGAGATGATTGTATGAAACATAATATGAACGAAGAATAGTGTGAAACAAAATGTATTTTGTGAGCAAACCAATAAACAATAAAATAATGATAAAAAAAGAAGATTGAAGGAGTACATAGAGTCACTGTACCAAAAAAAGATTGGATGACACAGAAAAATTTCATGAAACAACAAAAGTTCAAGAAGCAATGGTGATAAGAGAGGAAGTTCAAGCTGTGCCAAAGGAATTGACAAAAAGCAATGATGGGAGGAAGCTGAACAAGAAATCCCATATGACCCAGATATTCCACTGCTAGGAATATATTCCAAGGAAATCAGAACTGAGACATAAGTGGGCATTTGTACATCAGTATTCAAAGCAGTGTTATTCACAATAACAAGAAAATGGAAGTAGCCCAAATGCCTATCAACAAACTAATGGATTGAAAAAGTGTGATGTATTTACACAACGGAATGCTACACAGCACTGAGGAGCAATGATTTTATAAAATATTTTATAACATATATATGTTCATCAGGGAGCTTTGGTGGCCTAGTGGTAAGAAGCTGCCCTGAAATCCCAAAGGTATGTGGTTTGAATCTACCAGCTGCTTCTCAGGAAAACAATGGGAAGTCTCCTATACAATTAAATGGCTATGAAAACCCATTGGACGGTCAGCTATGAGTTGGTTCCAACCCGACAGTACACAGCAAGAACACAATATAAGAAGAGAGACTAGAGAACACTTTGCTGAGTGAAATATCTAAGTTACATAAGAAAAAATATTGTATAAGGCCATTATTGTGAAAATAAGATGACTGAGTAAGGTATATATAAATGTTTCAAAAGGACAGGAAAGAAGGGAGAAGGAGAGGAGAAAGGGGAAAATCACTGGGCTAGCAGAGGTTAGTGGGTGGAAGAGGGGGTTAGTAATGAGAAAGGTTTATGGGGGCTGAAAAAGGCAGGGTGATAATAGGATAGCGCAATGATAATTATAGAAAATATAATGTATATGAATGATTGAGTAAAGCATAAAGTGCATGTGCAAAACATGATGTATACAAACATACATATATATATAATTGTTATACATGTGCTTGTGTGTGCGTAGTTGTTGTTGTTATATGTCAATGAGTTTCTTGTGACTCATAGTGATCCTATGTACTACAGCTCTGAACTGCCCTATCCTGAGCCAGTCTCAGTGACTCCAACACACTTAATCCCATTGCCCCAGTTACTGTGTCAATCAATCCTATCTGGGGTCTTCCTTTCCTGCACTGTCCCTCCACCCTTCTGAGCATGATGCCTTTCTCCAAGGACTGGTGGTCCCTTCTGGCCACGTGCACAAAGTATATGAGATGCAGATTCAAAATCATTGCTTTCACCCTCTCCAAGACAGACCTTTTTGTTCTCCTAGTGGTCCACACCCCCCTTCCTCTCTAAACACACACACACACACACACACACACACACACACACATTTTGGAAGCAGGAGTGGCATCCACTTCCTAAACAACATGCCTCTGGAAACTCTGTGAACTTTTATAAATGATGACAGTTCTAGAAAGGCTTCAGGTCTTTTGTTATTAGGGTCACTATAAGTCATGCTAGACTCAATGGCAACTATATCTATATCTATCTCTATTTCTATATATATTACTTGAGTAAGACAGACATTGTGAGAATGGCACGAGATAGTGCAAAGTTCTAATTTGTTGTTCACAGGGTCATTATGATTTTTAGTCAGCTCTGTGGTACCTCACAACAGCAGATGAGTTGAAGTTTGTTCAGTAATCTTCCTTGCTTGACATTGTCTATTCATTTATCCAGTTTTTGATTCTTCCATCCACCAAGGAACATATATTAAATAAATAAGATCATGTCTATGCCTCAGAAAGCTCATGTTCCAATTAGAAGGACAGGAATTAAAGGCCCTGGAATAGGCATAATTCCTATTTATCTTATTTCGAGATGTGACTTGGTGGTGGAAGGCATAGAAGTCTTACAAACCAGAAGTAGAAAGTAGAAAAGAATAGGATAAGAAAGATCCTTGAAGGTGCTAGTATATCTTACAAGGTGGACAGTTACATGCTGGTTGCTCAGAGTGTAGTAGGGGCACTCTGGTGGCCTTGTCTGTAGGCAGTTGGGCTGCTAACTCAAGGGCAGTACCTCTGTGCTGACTCTAAGCCACAAGCATTGAACTGAGGCTCAAGGTTTGGTGAGCCTCTGTTCTATCCTAGTAATATTTAGTTTTGGTTTGCTAACAAAATGCACATCTAAAATTATTTACTTATCTATATTATTATTTCTTCACTCATCATTTTACTCATTCAGCATGTCAGAGCTGACGATGTCCAGAGGAGTCAGGCACATGCTCTGCTCATGGAGATCTTACAGTTGATGATCAAAGATGTTAAATACATTTCTTTAAAGATCTGGAACTTGACAGAATAACAGATGAATGAATGAATGTGGTAGGCATCATTGGTTTTCACTGAATGCAGGAATAATTCCCAAATTCTCAACACTGAGATTTGGTTAATTAAAATGACCAAACTTTGTCTCATTATTACATTCATGTCTCACAACAAGTAGGTTCTATTATCATTTTCACTTTTGTTAGATGAGTAAACAGAGACATAGCAGAGTTTAAGCATGCAAGATTCCTCAGCAAGAAGGTAGCTGAGTAATGGCTATACCTGGCATTTAAATCCTGTACTGTTCCTATAGCATTATTCCACATTGCTTGCAGACAGCTGGACTCAGAGTACAACTATTTAGCTACTACATTCACATACTATTCTCCAAGAAATTGGCATTAGAACGTTTGTTTTTAATGAAAAGCTCAACATGCTAAATATAAAATTTAACACAACTATAAGTGGACTCCAGCTAGACAGTTCTCTGTCATATGACAGATGAAGGAGTACAGCATTACAATCACAGGAAGACCTCTATCCCTGTGTGGCATTGCCTCTACTAAGACATTATTATTATAATGATTTTATTTTTGACATCTCTAAAGTCATAATCCCAAGAAAGCTAAGTGCATTTGATTTTGATGAGAACCTGGCTTTGAAAAAACTTTAAATGTAGAAAGTTCCTGAGCTTCTTATGAGAATACCACTCTGGAACTGTGGGGATATTTGCGGTCAGTCAAGACAGTGGGAATCACTGAATTATACCTGGGTCTGATGGAGACTTCGCAGAGCTAGAGTAGGACCCTTTACATGGTGGTTCAGTTGTTTAAAACACTTGATTTGGTCCAATCCTGCTTGCTGAACATAATTTTAGTCAGTATTGTTGTTATGTGCCATCAAGTTACTTCCGAATTGTAGAGAAGCACTGAACCCTGTTCTTTTTTTTTTTTTTTAGTTTTGCTATTTTCTAATGAAGACATTACTCACACATAAATATCCAGTATTTTTCAGAGTTATAAATTCAAACAGTAAAGTGCACCCATTTATAGACATGATGTGATGGAAATCCATTAGTGCAAGAATTCTGGGGAAACTGCACACACATACACACATTGGGACACATGGAAGCTGAAGTTTGTCACCACTGTCTCCAGCTCAGGGCGACGTAAATTGGGTGAATGGAACCTACCAGTTTCAACTGAAAAAATTCCTCTGACCTGAAGCCAGGTTTTGAATTACCAAATATTCTTAGGGGAGAGGGTATCTTTAAAATACAGTAGTACTGAGATCATCCAATGGCAGTGAAGTAGCAAAACAGGGCACAGACGGACTGCTTACAGGGAAAATTTGTTTCCTGGCCAAATAAGGCTCCAGCTGGTATTTTATGTTCAAAAACAACTGGCGCCCAGTAGTGATATTCACTCCCCCAACAATGGCTAAAAAAAGAATTGCATTTTGACACTAACATTTTAAGTGTTTTGCCCAAATAGGGCACAGACCGTAAGTTTCATGTATGTTCTGAAAAATGTAAAGAGAAGCCTGGGGAGAAGTGGCAGAGTATTTACTTTGAAAAACTGCAGAACCTGCTCATCTATCTAGACAGGTGAATGCACGTGACATGTGTGGTGTTCCAAGGAAGCAGGTATACTTTTCTGAGAGAGACCTTGAGCATTTCTTGAGAATATAGTGGCTCCTCAGTGAGCATAGGTCTAAGATGAGATCAAGAGGGCTGAGTCCTGGTCAAAAGAAGAGCTGAAAGGCCGCTGGGTCTGAGCTGGAGGAAGATGCTACAGCTGTATGGTTCACCTTCAGAGAGAGGGAGGGGCAGAGAAAGACGGGACGAGGGAGGGAGAAGGCTAACACTGATGCCCACCCATGGGGTCAAGCTGACTAGGAGTCCATAAACATCAGCGTGAGCGAGAAGAGTCTGGATTCTGACTCATCACAGCTATTTATGGGCAGTACAGAGAAAAGTCCTGTTCCGTGCTTGGGTGCAGTGGGATCCATGTAATTAGCAGAATCTAAAGTAGAAATGCTCCTGATTTCAGCTTCATGTTGTGTATGTCTTAGCACTCTTTCAGGGGGCACTTACTATTGCAAACGGGTCTGGATGTTTATTCAGAAAGCTGTCCTTGTAGTCCTTTAGTACCCAGAACAGAATGATTCCTAACCAGAGAGTAGTTTTCTTCTATTGCGTTTGTTTGGCTAGGTTGTTTAGTCCTAAGGGTGGCGTGCACGCCCTACCCCCTGTTCTATCCTGTTTGCTCTATCCTTATTGTGTCTGACACACCTACCCCCATTACCGCCACCTCATCAAGAGTCTTCCTCTCTTATGCTGTCCCTCCACCCTCCCAAACATGAGGTCCCTCTCCAAGGACTGGTCACTCCTTGAAATCTGTCCAAAGTATGCCAGACAAAGCCTCAGAATTCTTGCCTCCAAGGAACAGCTTGGCTTCACCCTTTCCAGGACAAACCTGTTTGTTTTTCTAGCAGTCCATGCTATATTCAATACTCTTCTCTAGCACCACAGTTCAAAGGCATCAATTCTTCTTCTATCATCCCTAGTCATTTTTCAGCCTTCTGATGCATAGCAAATAATTGCAAAGACCTGCCTAGATCAGGTGCACCTTAGTCTCCATACTGACATCATTGCTCTTCAATACTCTGGAGAGGTCCTTGACAGCAGACTTTCCCAGTGCAAGTCCCCAGTATAATTTCATGAATAGAGAGTCATTAAAAATAGAATTCTTGTCTTCTTAAAGACACTATTACAAATGTCTATACAAGATGTTATAGAAAGTTCGTTCTTATCAATATTTACCCAGAAGATGGAGGTGGTCTTTCAGATATCAGAATAAAGACTATTCATTCTTCTTTTTTTTTTAATGAAAGTTTACAGAGACTTTGGGTTTCCATTTATTCATTTTTGCACACTTTCCTCCCTTTCCATCCCTCACAACCAGTTCGCTTTTCTCTCTGAAAAGTAAAAAAAATAAATAAATAAATAAATAAA
>NW_006399808.1:5578128-5578591 GCF_000299155.1 Elephantulus edwardii | reverse complement strand
TTGGTCCAGTGGTGAGAATCTTTGTCTTCTTGACATTGAGCCTCAGTCCATACTGAAGGCTGCAGTTCTTGACCCTCTGCAGGAAGTGCATGAGGTCTTCCTCAGTTTCAGTGAGCAAGGTTGTGTCATCTGCATAACACAGATTATTGATAGACTTTCCACCAATCCTAATGCCACACTTCTCCTCATTGAGCCCAGAGTCTTGGATAATCTGCTGTGCATACAGGTTGAAAAGGTATGGAGACAGGATGCATCCCTGGCCTACACCCTTCCCAATTTTGAACCATGCAGTGTTACCTTGCTCTGTTGTGACTACTGCCTCTTGGTCCAAGTATAGGTTTTGCATTAGCACAATTAAATGTTCTGGAATCCCCATTCTTCTCAGAGTCAGCCACAGTTTGTTATGATCCACACAGTCAAATGCCTTTGCATAATCAATGAAACACAGATAGACATTCTTCTG
>NW_006399808.1:5563680-5575743 GCF_000299155.1 Elephantulus edwardii | reverse complement strand
CTCCCTCATCTGTTTCAATGCAGAATCATTATTTATCCCCTCTTAGCTTCCCCCCAACGCCGATATCAGTCCCACTTTATAACAGTGGTACTATGCAGAATTTGTCCTTTTGTGACTGAGATATTTCAGTCAGCATAATGTCCTCCAGGGTCACCCATTTTGTATACTATTTCATTAGTTCCTTGTTTTTCAGTGCAGCATAGTATTCCATTGTGTGTGCATACCACAGCTTCTCTATCCATTCATTTGTTGATGGACACTTGGGTTGTTTCCAACTCTTGCTATTGTGATCAAAGCCGCAATAAACACGAATGTGCAAGACTATTCATTCTTATGTTTTTTTTTGCTATCATGGAAGAACCAATTAATAGCTGGCCCTCCAGTAAATTTTCAGAGGCTGTAAATCACAGGAGGAAATTGTTCATTCTTCTCCTATTGAGCAGCTGATAAATTCAAACTCTGAGTCTTTGGGATTGCAGCACAGCTTCTTACTTCTGGGCTGTTAATACTAGGCTTATTCACATAGATGTCGTTTTGACTAAGGTGTGAGGACAATTCTGGAAAGTTTTATACGTGCCTTTCAAAAACACTTCGTATGTCTGGCTTTCATATAATCCTCTTCATGTTCTGCTAGGTTCTTTCTTCTCTAAGGTACCACAATTCCTACGCCACTTCTCCCTCTTCTTCCCTTAGTTTCTGCCATCTAGCATAGAAGTCATGCTATAAATGTGGGAAAGTGGTTCCAGAACACTGACGTGTATTCTCTTTTCTGATTCCAAGATTCTACTACATACTAGGGCTTCATGCAGTATTTTAGGCATCCATCAATTAATACTGACAACAAATATTTGCATCTGGTTGCTACTATCTGGAGACTATAAGTATACTTGTGTCACTTAGATTGCCCCTTTGCGTCAATTGTCTACTTGGAAATTTCTTAGATAAACATTATCTCTCTCTTTGTCTCTCTCACACTGAACTTTTACCATAATCTCAGTAGTGAAGATGTTTCCATTACTTTCCTTTGAATTTTCTGATGGTTTTAATTTTTACTGTAATGAGAATCTGCAAAACACAGGTTGTTCATGAGCCTTTCTCCAATCCTGATGCCACATTCTTCTTCACCAAGTCCTAATTCATGAATTGTTTGCTCATAATACAGATTGAATAGGTACAGAGAAAGGATACAACCCTGTACGCCATACAGTGTTGCCGTGCTCCATCCACACAACAGCTTCTTCATCTAGGTATTGATTCCATATGAGCACAATTACATTTTCTGGGACTCCCATTCTTCTCAATGTTAGCCATAATTTGTTATGATCTAGACAGTCAAATGCCTTTGCATAGTCAATAAAACACAGATATTTTTCTGGTATTCCCTGCTTTCTGGTAGGATCCAATTTGACATCTGCAAGGATAGACTTTGTGCCATAGCTTCTTCTAAATCCAGCTTGAACTTCTGGTAGTTCCCTGCAAATGTACTGTTCTAGTAATTTTTATTTTATTTTATCCAAAGCATTTTATTATAGATCTGGAAAAGCAGTGAGATTCCTTTCAAAAACTGTTTACCCGTCTGGGATTGATCATTAGTTTTTATACTTGGGTTAGATACTAATCTACTTAACAATACACTTTTGTAAGCAAAATTACAGAATTTCTACATTATAAACAGACAACTTAAGAAATAGTTAACATATGACAACAGTTTTAAAAAGGTAAATGCTAACCCAGGAAAGATGCATTTCCATTTCTGGAAAGCAGCCTATTTAAGGCACAACTTATATATGATTGATAAAAACAGTTTCAAAGAGGTGAATAAATATTCTAGTCATTTTTGAGTGATCTTTAACAATAGTTTGCTTGCATGGGATCTAATTATGCTGTTTGTTAATTTCCAAATTCTGTTGGGTCTCATTTCTTGGAAATGGGTACAAATATGGATCTCTTTCAGTCAGCCCAGTAGCTATTCTCCAAATTTTCTGGCATAAACTAGTGAGCACATCTGGGGCTGTTAGTTGAAACATATTAATTGGAATTTAATCGATTTCTGGGACCTTATTTTTTGCCAATGCCTTTGGTGCAGTTTGAATTTTATCTTTAATCACCATTGGTTTTTTTCATATAGTACATTCAGAAATTTTTCAGTATCAACTAATTCTTTTTGATACAGTGATACTGTGTCTTCCTGCCATCTTTTTTTAATACTTCCTAGACTACTCAAGATTGTACCCATAGCACCTCTCAATATTGCAATGGGAGGATTGAATTTGTTTTTCTGTTCTTTCAGCTTGAGAAATGCTGAACGATTTCTCCCTTTTAATTCTCTGACTCTAGCTCTTTGCATATTTCATTATAATATTTTGTTTTATAATATCAAGCTGCCCTTTGAAATCTTCCGTTCATCTCTTTTACTTCAGCATCTCTTCCTTTGTTTTGGCTTCTCCAGGCTCTAATGCAATTTTCATTGTCTCTTCTGATACCCATTTGGATTTTTCTTTCTCTTCCTTCTTTCAAATGACCTTTTGCTATTTTCATGGATGATATCTTTGATGTACTCCCACAGTTCCTCTGGTCTTCGATTGATGTTCAATGCTTCAAACCTGTATTTGAGATGACTCTTAAGTTCATTTGGGATAGACTCAAGGTTGTACTTTGGTTTCTGTGTGCGTCCTAGTTTTGATTTTCTTCAGCTTCATTGTGAACTTGCACATGAGTAACTGATGATCTGTTCAGAACGGAACTGTTCTGTACAGTCAGCACTTGGTCTTGTTTTGACTACAGATACTACTACACTTCTCCAGGGATTCTTTTTGCAATTATATTCAATCTGGTTCCTATTTAATCCATCAGGTAAGGCCCATGTGTAAAGTCCTCATTTGTGGTTCTTGTTTTTGTTTTTTTTAAAAGATATTTGCTATGGATAAATCACTGAGCACATAAAACTTGATCATTTTCTCTCTAGCCCCATTTCTGGCACCAAGTCTATGCTTTCTGACTACCACAGTTGCTTCATAGTTTCCAACTTTGCATTCTTATCATCATTAATTATTAACGCATGTTGATTGCATGTTTGGTCTATTTCAGAGTGCAAAAGTTGGTAGAAACTCTCAATCTTCTCTTCTTTAGCTTTAATTGTTGGTATATATATTTTAATATTAACAGGTCTTCTTAGTATGTGCATAACCTGTGGTATGCAGATGACATAACATTGCTTGCTGAAAGTGAAGAAACATTTGTTGCAGAAGATCAAGGACTACAGTCTTTGGTATGGATTACATCTTAACATAAAAAAACCAAAATGTCCACATTACAAAACCAACAGTCAACATTATGATAGATGGAGAAAGAATTGAGCCTGTAAGTGATTTAATCTTACTTGGATCGATAGTCAGCACCCTTGGTACCTGCAGTCAGGAAATTAGGAGGTGTATTGCACTAAGCAAGTTTGTAGTCAGGACCCTCTCCAAAATGCTGAAGAGCAATAATGTCAATTTAAAACTAAGGTGCGCCTGATTCAGGCCATGGTTTTCTCAATCATCTGCTATACATTTGAGAGCTCGATAATGAACAAAAATAATAGAGGAAAAATTGATGCCTTTGAGTTGTGGTGTTGTAGAAGAGTACTGACTATATCAAGAACTGCCAAAAGCCTACAACCAGGAGAAGATAAAATAGATGAATGGGACCTTCTAAGAATCAAATCCCTATGCACATCCAAAAACTTCTCCAACAAGGTAAAAAGGGAAGCCACAAACTGGGAAAAAGTCTTTGGTAATGACATGTCAGATAAGGGACTTATATCCAGAAATTATAAAATACTTGAGCACCACAACAAGATAAAGGTAAATAATCCAATAGAAAAAAGGGCACAGGATATGAACAGACACTTCACCGAAGAAGACATTCAGATGGCTAACAAGCACATGAAGAAATGTTCAAAATCCCTGGCTCTGACTGAGAGAGATACAGATTAAAACAACTATGAGATGCCATCTCACCCCAGTCAGAATAGCAAAATTTAACAGAACAGCAAATAACAAATGTTGGCAACGCTGTGGAGAAACTGGAAACCTTATTCACTGTTGGTAGGAGTGTAAAATGGTGCAACCACTGTGGAAGGCAGTATGGCGCTTTCTCAAAAAGTTGCAAATAGAGGTAACATTTGACCTAGCAATTCCACTAATGGGAATATACCCCAAAAAGACCATAATTGACATCCAAGCAGATATTTGCACACCCATGTTTATTGTGGCTTTGTTCACAATTGCAAGGAGTTTGAAACAACTTAAGTGCCCATCAATGAACGAATGGATAGAGAAGCTGTGGTATATTCACACAATGGAATACTATGCTGCATTGAAAGACAAGGAACTCATGCAATGTTATTCAAAATGGGTGACCCTGGAGGGCATTATAGTAAGTGAGGTATCTCAGTCACAAAAGGACAAATACTGTATGATGCCACTGTTGTAAAACAGGACTGACATCGGGATTGGGGGAAGAATGAGAAAGATGGGTTCAATAATGTATACTGCATTGAAACAGATGAGGGAGAAAACTGTTTAAAAGGGATATGTGATTAGATATTTTTGTCATGACAGGTGTCTAGAGTGAAGGCTACATGGTGGAGTGGACCTGGGGGAGGGTTTATAAAACAATGAAAGAATTTTTTTTTTACTTTTCCAAGAGGGGGAGGGTTGGGAGGGGAGAAAAGTGCAAAATGAATGAATGGAAATTCAAAGTCTCTGTAAATTTTTGCTGAAATTAATTATAAAATTTAAAAAAAAGAACTGCCAAAAGGACAAACAAATATGTCTTAGAAAAAGTGCAGTCTGTGTGCTCCTTGGAAGCATAATTGGTGAAGCTTCATCTTTCTTACTTTGGACATGTAGCTAAGCGAGGCAAGTGACATCATTCTTGGAAAGATGAAGGATCAGTAAAGAAGAGGAAGCCTCCAATGAGGTGAGTTGACACAATGACTTCAGCAATGGAGTCTAGTGTGTCAGAGATGGTGAGGGTGGCACACAAAAGGGCAAGATGCAAGTCAACTCTTCATGGAGTTGCTGCGAGACTTACTTGACTTGCCACCTAACAACAAAAATAATTTGAGAATATTTTCTTTTTAAAAAAATTTTATTTATTATTATTATTCATTTTAATGAAAATTTACAGAGATTTTCATTCATTGTTGCACTTTTCTCCCTGCCCACCCCTCCCATCCAGTTTGTTCCTCTCTTTGAAAAGTAAAAGAAAAATTCTTTCATTGTTATATGATTCCTCCCTCCAAGTCCACTCCACTATGCAGCCTTTGTTCTGAGAATATTTTCTTTATAAAAAAATTACTAGAATTATATTTTAAAATGCACATTGTCTTTAGCATGGAGTCTAAAAAAAAAGAAATTACAGGAAGTCTTTGTTGTAAATAGCTTTTGTGGTGACTATACAGAGTAAGAGGACCAGTCAAAGGAGCATGCAGCTCCCTTTTAGCCATTGATTAGTCACAGCTTCCTGGAACAGATGATATTTAAACCAAGTCCTGCCTAATGCCTAGGAAATAGTCAAGGAAGAATGTGGAGCAAATGTTCAAATTAGAAAGAACAACACCTGCAATAGCTTAAAATAAAATGAGGCATGGTTTGTAGAAGTAGCTAAACTAAGCCTGGGCCAGAGAATATTGTAAGAGAGGACTGGGAAAAAAAGGGAGAAAAGTAGTGAGAGAGGTGAAGTAGGCAGACATCCTTAAGAGTCAGATCATAGAGAAGTTGGTATGCCAACTGAAAGAGTAGGGACTTTGTTGTAAAGACATGGAAAAGCCAGTAGAGCATTTTAATCTGATAATTAAAAAAAAATCAGATTCACTATATTGGAAAGACCTCTCTGAATCTAGTTTCATAGTAGAAGCACAGAGACTGTTTAGAGATATAAGGAGGTCATGTACCTCGTTTTCCATATCCGTGATTATATCATTGTGATGAAATTCTCATGCATAACCATGTTTTATTTAGTGTTATTACATTTAAAAAGATCAAAATGGACTCAATGATTGGTTTTAGGATTATAACATGTCAGGCCAGCTGGGAGCTGAGTTTGACTCAGAGTTGCCGAGTCACTTCAGTAGCACTTGGTGGAAAGGACTGAAAGTAATTTTCTTGACAATAGCTCTCCATAGTTTAAATGATTCAGACCAAATCTAGTCCAAATTACTCATCCTCAAGACTGTACCATGTTCTGAAAGCTAAACTGCTACATGAAAGCTAGCACCACATCTGTGTAAGATAGTTAAATAAATACATACCTACATCATAATTAAGATGATAACACGTTATAGCTGTTTCACAGACTCACTAGGTTGAAAGCATTTGCCTAAGATCAGATACATGTTTCCCTACAGGAGTATTCTTGTGCTGTTGTTTGTTGTTGTGCACTATAGAATCTGAATGAACCCATATCTGACTCTCTAGTGGGTTTTCAGAGGCTGTTGCACCAGAGAAGATCGCTCATTATCTGGTGGCCTCGAACCATATGCTTTCATGAAGCAGTGTAGCTTCTTTGTCACTAGGCCACAAGACCTCCCTATTCATTAGGAAAACAAACAAACAAACAAACAAAAAAACCCTTTCTTATTTTTAAAATGTTTCAGATTATATGGTTCCTGGCTAACACAGAAGTATAGTGTATATAAGGTTGTTAACTGAAATGTTGGTTGTTTGAATCCACCACCCACTCTAAGAATGATGAGCTTCTCCTTCTGTAAAGACTTCAGCCTTGGGAACCTGATGATGGTTGTCTTGAGTCTAAATCAACTTGACGGCAATGGAATCATGGAATCACAAAGGATAGTCATTATAACATTGTTTACTTCCATTTTTTAAGAAATAGAAAGTGCAAGCTGATAGAAATAAGAAAAAGAAAATTAAAAAGAACAATAGCAGAGCTGGTGAGCAGAGCCAAGTCCCTGACTATAATGTTTGGTCTTAGGAACCCAACACCAAGCTTCAAAACCTAGCGGGGCATCAGGATACTATGTTGAATGGAACACTTTAGAGGTAGAACAAATAAACTCAATCAGGGCAGAGCTCCAAACCAAAGCAACAATGGGAACAATTATGGGAAGTTAATGGAGGTTCTGGCGTTCCCTTGGTGAGGTAACCACCCTGGAAAAGGAGTACGGAGAGGCTTCTGGCACATTTATAAATCACTGTTCTCCGTGTGCCAACAACTCAGTTTTATTTTGATGAGCTAACATCATCCTTAATGGTCTCTCAAAATTGTGAACATTTCCCAAATTTGTTTGACTTACCAACTGGAGGCCTGGAGTAAAAAACTAGGTAGTAGAACTTCAGGTAAAGCACTAGAATTCCACTTTATTTGGAGTAACTGGTTAAATAAGGTGTTTGTGGATGCCTCACTGGGTGTTATTTGCTCCCTAAATTGTATAATCCTTGGTGTCTAATGTAGAAAAGCCAAAACAAAGTGAAGAAATGCTGAAGTAAGAGAGTGGAATAAAAGATTTCAGGGGCAGCTTGAGAAGGCAAAGTGAAAAACCATAATGAAATGTGCAAAGATCTGTAGTTTAATAAATGAGTGAGAAGAATATGCATAGTATTTCTCCAGCTGAAAAAAACATGAAGAATAAAATAGGCCTCATATTATAATATTGAAGAATTCTGTGGACTAAATCTTGAATTCTGTAAGAAGTATTGAAAGAAGATTGAAGGAATACACAGAGTCGATGTGCCAACAGTGATTGGTCATCCATTCAGGAAGTAACACATGATCAAGAACTAAGTATATTGAAGGAAGAAGGTCAAGTTGTTTTGAAAGGACTGGAAAAATTATAGCCCCAGGAATTGATGTAATACTAATTGCCATGTTTCAAAAAACAGATGCAGCCCCTAGTTGTGCTTATTTGCCTATACCAAGAAATTTAGAAGACCTGACCAGCTGATTGGAAGAAAGTCATATTTATTTCAATTCTCAAAAGGGTGATGCAGTAGAATGTATAAATTATTGAATAATATTAATATCACATATTAATATTATAGTAATATGGGAAAATTATTCAAAACTAGCTGGAACAGTACATCAGCAGGAAACTGCCAGAAATTCAACCTGAATTTAGAAGAGACTATGACATGAAGGATATAATTGTTGATGTTAGATGGATCCTGCCTGAAAGCATGGAACACCAGGAAGATGTTTATAGTGTTTTATTGACTATTAAAAGGCATTTTATCATGTGGATTATAAGAAGTTATGGATAATATTGAGAAGAATGGGAATTCCAGAATACTTAATTGTACTCTTAAATGTATATGTGAAACATATGCATAGAACAAGAAGCAGTTGTTTGAATTGAATAAGGGAACACGGCATGGTTTAAAACCAGAAAAGTTGTGCAGCAGGGTCCATATCTATACAATCTATATGTTGAGCAAATAATTCTGAAATATGGACTGTATGAAGAAGTATGTAGTGTTAAAACTGGAGGAAGCCTGCATTATGCAGGTGATATAATCTTTTCGAAGAAAGTAAAGAAGATTTAAAGCACTTTTTGCAGATGATCAAAACCTGCAATATGGATTACATCTCAGCATCAAGAAAACAAAAATCTTCATGACTTGACCCATAGACAACATCATGATAGGGAAGAAAAGTTTGAGGGTGTCAAGGGTGTAATTTTACTTGGATCCACAGTCAACACTCATGGTAGTGGCAGTCAAGAAATCGAAAGACACTTGGACTTTGGGAAATCTGCTGTCTTGTACCTCTTCAAAGTGCTAAAGAGCAGGATATTTCTCTAAAGACTTAAGATGTGTCTGGTGTAAGACATGGTATTTTCAATTGCTTCTCATACACCTGAGAGTTGGAAAACACAGAAGGAAGACCCTAAAAAAACAGTTCATGACTTTGAATCTGATGTTGTGAAGAGTATTGAATATCCCATGGTCTGCCAAAAGAACAAATAAATCTATCTTAGAGGAAGTGCAAACTGGGCATTCCTTAGAGGTAAGAATGGTGAAACTTCATCTCACATACTGTGGATATGTTATCAGGAGGACAAGTCTTTGGGAAAAGACATCATGCTGAGAAAGGCAGAGAGCCATATAAAGAGCAAGGAAGGACCCTCAAGGATATGAGTTCACACAGTGACTGTACCAATGGAGTGTGAATGTAGCATGTTGTAGATCATGTGAATTGGGAAAGATAGGACAAGGTTCAGATCCATTGTACTCTGAGTTTTAGTAGATTGGAGGGTACTATAAAAAATTACAACATGGATTGGAATTGACTTGGTGGCAAATTAAGAACAATTCTGTACACCCAATCTAAGACTTGGGGCCTACAAATTCTTTTGTCACTGTTTTTTGTGCTCTGTTGATACTTCGAGACCATAAACACCCTCAGGAAACCTTTATGCTAGGTTCTTCCTCTTTCCTTCTTCTTATTCCTTTCCAGTTGTTTTATTACTTATCTATAAAAGAGAGTTAGACTTGATGCCTTCTCTGTCCTCTCTCTCCCCTTCACTACTCCTAGCACCCTGATTTCCTTCTTCTTCTTTCAGTCTCAGTGCTTCTGGTCATCTTCCAGCATATTCATTGCTGTCTTGCCTTACTTGAATATGTAGGTGAACCCAGGCTTGCTCTCATCCGTTAGCTTTCCTGCTTCTCTCTTGTTTCATCTCCTATGTATCTATCCATTTATTCTTTTCTATTCTCACAGTTTTTCAAGTTGAGCCTATTCAGAATTTAATCTTCAGACTTCTCTTTCTTTTCAAAAGGCTTGGCCACTTTGGAATTTTCAACCACTATACAGACACTACCACTTTTCTCTCTTTGGCTCTAAATTATTTTCTGAGCTACATCCCCAGCTTGCTATTTGTATCTCATTTTAAACTACTGAAGTTTATCTACTCTACTTTCTATCTGTGTTTTAAATACAATTTGGTTTTTATAATATCAGAGATTTATATCTGTTTTTACTGTTATATATCCAAGATTGAAAAATAGTGTGTGACAGATAGTTGTTGGCTCAATAAATTAAATTGTATAAATAGGTGATTATTAGCTTCACTTATTAGCTCCCTTCCTTCTTTCCCCCTTTCTCTTTCTCCTTAAAACCCACCTAACTCCTTTTCTTCCTTTAATCAAATATTTACCACCCTTCTGCCAAATGCAGCCTGACCTAGAGAAAAAACCCATCCATCTGCTTAGTGTGAGAGAGGAGGTAGGTGTCTACAGATATTGATAGACCCATATATTGCAGTGTGGGAGGGGATAGTATGTTATACACATGTGCACTTAGCTCTTTCTGAACTCAAATACTAAGTGACTATTTGGTGTGTTGAGGAAGACTTGAAGAAGGTAGGACTTTTGATTTGGATTTGTAGGCATGAATAAAGTAAGATAATTTCAAGATGAATGGAAAGTAAGAGAAGTCAGCTTATGATCTTATGTTATTGGTTGTTAGGTGCCATTGAACTAGGGCTCATAGTGGCCCTATGAACAACAGACTGTATGCATTTAGTAGAATCTGCTCAAAAATTATAACAATGAAAGAATTTTTCTTTTACTTTTCAAAGAGAAGAGCAAATTGGGTGGGGCTGTGGGCAAGGAGAAAAGTGCAACAATGAATGAATGGAAACCCTAAGTCTCTGTAAACTTTCATTAATATTAATAAAACAAACAAACAAAAGAGTAACTAAAGAGACAAAGGATTAAAGATCGGAGAGAATAGCAGAAAATGAGGGAAGCCCTCAATGGAAAGTGAGTTGTCTAGAGATGAGTAAAAAGGAAAAAAAAACACCAACCCATTGAGAAACAAAAAAATTCTAACACTTAATCTACTTAAGGATCTTCCTGGCTTTTTTTTGTTGTTTTGTTTTTTTGTTTTTTACTTATCCTCTACGTTACCAACATTGATGTCTTTCTCCAAAGAGTGGCCCCTTCTGATCATATGTCCAAAGGATGTGAAACAAAGTTTTGCCATCCTTGCTTCTAAGCAGCTTCCTGGATAAACTTCTTTCAAAACAATTTTTTTTCCATTTAATTGTGATATATTCAATATTCTTGACAGTCCCACAATTTATCAAGAGGGATTGTCATATTAGCTGTAAAAACGTGCTCAGGTCCATTAGTGATTGTGAGGATGGCGCAGGATTGGACACTCTTTTGTTCTATTCTGTTGAGAATATCGATGACTTAGCCCTAACTTGAAGGCACCTAACAACAGTGTTATTCACCATCACAAGAACATGGAAACAGCCCAAATGTCCAACCACCATGGGATGGATTGAGAAATTATGGTACATGCACACAATGGAATACTACACAGCATGCAAGAGCAATGATTTTGTAAATTACTCCATAACTTAGGTGGGACTAGAGAGAGCATTATGTTACGTGAACTAACTCAGTCTAATAAATACTGCATAAGACCATGATTGTAGAATGAGTATGAGGATCCAAGAGGAGGTAGGGGGCGCAGAGTGCTGAGAATGGGAGGGGCTTAATCACAGGGTTGCACAATTTGATGGGTAAAGGGAGGTGTGAGTAAAAGAAAGAGGACAGATCTAATGTGAAAAACAATGTATACAAACTTTGTAACTTAATCAATATAAAATAAAAAATAAAAAACAAAACAAAACCCAGCAATCATGAGGCTGATATACAGTACAGGAAAAAAGAGAGAGTATTGTGGACTCAAGATTTGAGGGGAAGCCTGGAGTTGTTGTTGTTATGTGCCATCGAGTCGTTTGCGACTCATAGCAACCCTATGTACAATGGCCCTAAAGGCATTCTATCCTTGCCAATCTCGCTGTCTCAACCATATTCATTCCCACCACTCTACTCACAGAATCGATCCATCTCATCAAGAGTCTTCCTCTCCTTCGCCGCCCCTCCACTCTCCCAAACATGATGTCGCTCTCCAAGGACCAGTCCCTCCTTGCAACATGCCCAAAGTATGTCAGACGAAGCTTCAAAATCCTTGACTCCAGGGAACATTCTGGCTTCACCCTCTACAGGACAAACCTGTTTGTTCTCCTAGCAGTTCATGGTA
>NW_006399808.1:5558204-5560630 GCF_000299155.1 Elephantulus edwardii | reverse complement strand
ATGGATTGATTCGGTGACTGGGGTAATCGGGATGGGTGTGTCAGTGGCGGTGCGGTTGGCGCAGGATAGAGCAGGGTTTAGAGCTGTTGTGCATAGGGTCACTATGAGTCGGAAACGACTCGATGCCACATAACAACAACAACAACAACAACTCTTCTGTTTACCAGAATGTAAGATCTTCCCCAATAGGGAACTCACAGAGGGTAAGTACAAGTGTTTCCATATGTCTTTTTAGTAACCTTGTTTCTTTGCTAGAGGGCTCATTTTTATGTATTTTCAAGAGGCTAATCTGGGGACCTTTTGGTTCTTTAAAGATGATAGATTTATGCTTATTCCTCTCTAGATTTTCTGTGGCTATACTTGAGTTTCAAGGTCAACGGTTGGCATAAGGTGGCATAAGGGCAGTCCAGAGACTGAACCTTCATGTTTATGCCCTGATTAAGACCTACCATGGGATCTTTTTTGCCCTAGAGACCTTTTAGATCCATTTGGATGGAGTTAGTTCTGGATATTGTCAGGTTTTGAGAGATGACTAGTGTTAATGAGAGAGTTCTGGCCTGGACATAAGGAATCTTAGATCTTAACCCTGAGAGTGTCTGTGTTATCTACAATATAGTTTATCTTATCTCTGTGATTCAGTTTAGTGCTGATTGAAACCTAATACTTTTATTCCCATATTAGTATTCACTCATTTTCTTTGACTACAGTATATATACGTGTGTATGTAGAACTATTTCTGAGAAAGATGAAAGATAATATCCCATGCACACTGTCACCATATGTGCTGGCATCCTGACACAGTTAGGAGCCCCACCTCTGCCATATGTTCTCCACACTTTTGTCAGTCTCGCTGTCCTTTATTGCACATCACAGCTCAAAATACCACATGTTCTAGTGCACATGAGAAGCTCTGACACAAGCTTTGTGAAGACTGATTCCATACCGAGTTCTACGGGCTATTTTTTTGTAAGTCCTAAATGCATGTCAAACCCCTATACTAGCCTGGCTCTGTGGAAAAGAAGACATAACGTATTTCTAATCAGCTTATGTAACTTTTATGAGGTTGTCTGAAAAAGTGTTGGGAGGTCTTCACTGTTCGCTGTACCCCACTAAAGTATCAAGCCTCTGTTTGCCTGCTGTATATGTAAACATGCACAGTGGAATAACCTTTCCAATCCAGGTCAGGTGCTCTTCAGACTCAAGGAATCACAACAGCTGTGCTTGAATATCTAAATAGTGGCATGGCTGAGGAACGTTGCATTAAACGAACATGGCAGCTCTCAGGTGGGTGGTATAGTAGGTTAAATGTTAGGCTGCTGCTGAAAGGTTGGAAGTTCAACCTCACCAGATACTCCATGGAGAACAGATGAAGGAACTCTTGTTAAGATTTACAGCCTTGGAAGATGGTAGTCTAGACAAAGAGGAGCTTACACCTCTTTTCAATCAACATATCAGGAAACAAAGATCAAGACAGACACTAATTATGGATTCTGGAACCCTGATTGGGCAAAAAAAAAACAAACAAAACAAAACAGGATAAAGAATGACTTCAAACACAGAGGAATGAAATAATTGATTAAGGTCACTGACAGAGCACAGAATTGTAAACACCCCCATGTGACCATTTTGAATGACAGTCAGGCCAGCTTGGGAAGTTAAGATTTCAATATTGACCATGGCAGCAGCTTCCTGTCCAAACTAACCAAAAAAGTAAGATCTATCATCTTGTCTTCCATACCTTTCTGTGAATCAAGAGAATGACTTGATCCATAGAAATCAAGTCACTAGGTGGCTGGGAATATCTTCTTGATGCATTTTAGCTCTATCTGAAGCCAGATCCATACACAGAGACTCACTTTAGCTGTTGACAGATTGTATTGTACATTACCTGAAAGAAGCCACTAAATTAATGTGGCCACCACTCCTGACTGGGCTCCTTGCCTCTCACAGGGTACTCTGGAAATACCTCACTTATTACAGACCACAGTAACATTTGGAACAATATACCCATCATGGAGGGCACCATCTTTGGGTGTCTCAGTTGGTAATGAGTGTTACTTCATGCTAGCTATCTGAGTACCCTGTCTATACCCAAACTCAGGACTACCAAAGACATCCTTAGCCAGGCATATTATCCTAGGCTTCTGTTAAGCAACAGGAAATCCATCCTAATGTGGGTGCCCTGCCTCTTGACAAGCCCTAGACGGACTAGAGAGCTGTGATCCTTAGCCTGTCTTATACCTTGGAGCCTCAGTCTCCTCTCAGATGAGCAGAACCTGTGATTTGATTGGGCACTCTTACCACAAGCTTCTGTCAGTCTGAAAGAAAAGCTGTCCCTAGCCATATACCTTGCCTCCAGACGACATACATGTGACAAGAGCACAATTAGGTGCCCAGCACACCCTTCACTAAACTCCTCCCTTTTG
>NW_006399808.1:5554960-5556984 GCF_000299155.1 Elephantulus edwardii | reverse complement strand
TGTCAGAGACAGTGCGATTGGCACAGGACAGAGCGGAGTTTAGGGCTGTTGTACATAGGGTCGCTATGAGTCGCAGGCGACTCGACGACACATAACAACAACAACAACAACAACAACAGGTTTTTGGGGTTTTTTTTTGTTATTGTGCGGTTTGGATGTTGCTGGCTTCCCCCATCCCTACTTTTCATTCTCCTCTTCTTTCTAGCTTTGTGATAATTTTTTTCTTTTTTCTTGACAGATTTCTATTTTTCTTTTTTCTCTTTTTTGCCATTACATTTTGATTCTCCTTACTTTTGTACCTTTCTCAGTTTTGGTCTTTCTATTTTCTTATTGTTGCTGCTTACTGTCAAGTCGTCCCTGTGAACAAAAGACCTGACACCCTATTGTCACTTATCAAAGTTCATATAATTTCCAAAGGCATGTTATTTAGGAAGTGGATGCCACTATTTTCTTATACTCCTCACTGTTCTTTTGGGTTTTGGGATACTTTGTATCACTTGCCTTGTTTTTCTGTTTCTATGTCCCTTCTGGCAACAGACAGGAATAGTATTCATCACACATATAACTCATGAAATTTCAGCAATTGTTTAAGAGTAAACATCAGCTCTTGTTCTAATTAAGGGAATATTGCAACCAACACCAGCCTTCAACAGCTCTACAGCAACATTAGACAGAGATGTGCACACATCTCTTTCTTCTCTGTAGACCCACCAGCAACAGGAGATAAAACTCTAAGAATTAACAATTGGCAAACAGCTCAACACAGATATAGCAAAAGAAAATAATGGAAAGAAAAGAAAACCACAATAACTGGAAAGCAACTGGCAATTTCAAAACACTCAAAAATTCAGGATAACATGGGCGGGGTGGGGGGGGCGGGAAGTGACAAAATAAAGAACCAAGAACTTTACTGAAGAAGAAAAGCTATTGGAACTTTCTGGTAAATATTATTTTTTTAAAAGTTGTGTGTCTCATATAGATCAAGAAAAACAGAAAACCTAGAGGAATTTTTTCTAAAAAATGCAAGACCATGTAGGAAAAATAAATAGTGAATGAGAATTAATACAAAAACAGCAAATGGAAATGAAATTTTGAATATTGAGATTGAACTTTTAGAAATCGATAACATACAGAGTAGACAAAAGAGTATAATAACACAATGAAGCAGCAAAATAATAAAAAGAAGAAATAAAATTGAGAAATCTTAGGAATTATGTGAGATAAAAGCAAGTGAAATAACTTTAAGTACTTAGAATTTCAGAATAGGAATAAAACAACAAAGCACAGAGGAAATTATTGAAGAGTTGCGGGAACACACTTCCAAAATGGAATGAAAAAAAAGAAAAAATATGCATAAAACAAACTCCAAACAATATAGACACCAAAAGAAAAACATAAAGACACACCATTACCAAATTTTACAAAATAAAAAAACCACAATGAATTCAGAAAACAAAGAGTTACTTATTCAGTTTCAATTTCAGCAGAAATAATGCTGCCAAGAAAAAAATAGGACAATGGGCAGACATTCATAAAATCCTGAAAGAAAACCAATTGCCAATCAAACATTCTATACCCAGCAAAATTTTCTATCAACACAGAGAGTATAATAAGCACAGGAGGCTCAAAATATTAAACAAGAGGTACCAGTCTACAAATGATAATAACTACAAAGCAAAGGGAAGGAAAAAGAAGTGTAGTTATAGGACTTCTAAATGGAGGAGAAGTCAAGAAGATTTCAGGAGACAGTGACTTGCAAAAAAAATAGTAACTTAGAGGGTAACCTCCAAGAAATTAATAAATCTCATTAAAAGGAAAACTGTAAATATTTAGAACACAGTGATGAAGGAAATGATAAGAAAAGCCAAAATAAATTCAGCACAGACCAGTATTTTGTGGGTTTTTTTGGCCATTTTTATGGTTTATATATTGTTGTTGTTATGTGCCGTCTAGTCATTTCCGACTCATAGCGACCCTATGCACAACAGCCCTAAACCCTGCTCTATCCTGCGCCAACCGCACTG
>NW_006399808.1:5554241-5554860 GCF_000299155.1 Elephantulus edwardii | reverse complement strand
TGGCCCAGTGGTGAGAATCTTTGTTTTCTTGATATTGAGCTTCAATCCATATTGAAGACTGTAGTCCTTGACCTTCTGCAGCAAGCACTTCAGGTCCTCCTCAGTTTCAGTGAGCAGGGTTGTGTCATCTGGCGGGAATCCTGGAGAGGGCCTTAAAATAAAACCTGAAGACTTTAGAGCAATAGAGAAAGCTTATTCTGTTGTGTTTTTTGTGTTTAAGACATAAAATGCTGAGAAAACTTGTTGAGATATGGCTCAGCTGGCCTGCTTCCCCACAGTTTAATTTATCTTTGCTAAGTTCACCTACCATATATAGCTTTGGAGGTCACAGATAAGTCACCTGCTTCTATAGGGTGAAGGGTGTGCTCATTGTATTGAGAAAATAACTACAGAATGAGTCTCCCATATTTTATTTGGAGGCTATTATTTCAGTGAGGCAGAGATAGGCACCTGTACTGATGCAATGGGGTAGGATTGAGGAAGAGACTCTAAAAGTCCTTGGTTCTTTGATTGTAGATTAATGGAGTCTACTCTTCTACCAACTTTTACAGTCGGAGATAGATCGAACATGCAATCAAGATGAATTGATAATAATGGGTGACTGGAATGCAAAAGTTGG
>NW_006399808.1:5536046-5543406 GCF_000299155.1 Elephantulus edwardii | reverse complement strand
TGCTTTGTCATTCCGAGCAGCCTTTTGGAATCTTCTGTTCAGCTCTTTAGTATCTTGAATTCTTCCTTGTGCTTTGGCTTCTCTATGCTCCAGTGCAGCACAAATAAAATGTGCAAACAAGCTTTCTATTCATTTTCTTCACTGCAAAGTCTGGCATTTGTGTTGAGAACTCTAATGGCCAACAGGCTGCTCTTTCCATATGGGTTTGCAGTTCTTGGAGGAAACATTGTGAACAATCTCAGCACAGTAAGATTTGTTGCATATAAGCAACAGAATACACTTCTGGACAGATACGAACTTGTATTGACCAAGTGGTAAGTGCTGCATTGCTACTGACAATGCAGAAAACTTTAAGAGTGAGCTTGACAGACCAGTATTTCTAACAAAGAAATCAACATCACACTAAGGCGTGGAGCAGAAAACACTGTATAAAATGGATGCATCTAGAGGGTATTATGCTAAGCAAAACAGGTCAGTTTCAAAGGATGTAAGATCAGTGTCACCAAAAAAAACCCAAAACAAAACAAACAAAAAAACCAAACCAACAAACAAACACTACACCGATTTTAAGGTAAGTTTTATGCACAGGTAAAATTAACTTTGGATGGTTACTAAGGAAGGCTACAAGAAGGAGAATAAAAATGAATACATACATAATTTGAGTGAATGGAAAGGGAATATACAATATATTTACTAGACCTCATAATTAATGAATGACACTAATCTTTTATACTGTTGTTGTTGTTAAGTGTAAGTTGTAGACAATTCATAACAAACCTATAAATGAAAGACCTGAACACTTGTATAACTTTCATTGTTTTTCTAAGTTCATAGAGTTTCTGGAGGCAAGCTTTTTCAGAAATGGATGCCACTCCTCCTTCTAAGCCTGTTTTAATTAGGAAGCTCCACCAAACACTGTCCACCATGGGTAACCATTATTGCATTTGACACATCAGTGTCACAGTGTTTGGCATCACAGCAACCATGAGTGACCTCTGTACAGCAAATGGACAGACCAGTGCTATATAGTTAATGTTATTAAATGTATGTGAATAATCAAATAAAAATTCTAATAACAGTATTAGAAACCAAAATGTTTATAAATGATTGAATGAAAAAAACCCATATGATATGTAAATTTCTCCTCAAATAAAAAATAAATATTTTAAAAGAGAAAACATATTTATAAATAGATGATCACTATGAGTCAGAAGCACCTATCACTAGATGACAGTGGACTTGGTTTGGTTTTCAAAGACAAAGTTAGGGCAGCAGTTTCTGAAGAAACAGGTTAGTGACTCTCTGTAGTAACATTCTCTAAGAATGACTTTTTCTGTGGAGGAGAGTATCACATCAGGTCATGCTTTTCCTGTCCCCCTGAGAATGAATGTAGATACATAGCACACATTCTTCAGAAATTTGAAGAGTAATACACTTGATTCAACCCTCAGATGTACTCTACCAGTATAAGGTCTTTGGTTCAGCCGTTTGCTTTCTTTGGGCTTTAGTGTATTGATTTTTAGAGATACACTCTGTTGGTTGAATATTTTAGAGTAATTATGAGAATCAATGAAGATCATGTTTGTGATTGTTATTTGTAAACCATATATTTTTAATCAGTGGCCATTATTTGAATCTTATGGAAAGTCAAAGGAGCCCTGATGGAGTTGTGATTGAAAAATTAAGCTGCTGAATAAAAGGTCAATTCTTCAAACACACCAGCCTGCTCTGCCACCAAAGAGAGATGAGACAATGTGCTTCTGTAAAGACTAGAAGTCTTGGAAACTCTATGGGGAAGTTCTACTCTGACCTACAGGGTCATGATGGGTCAGAACCAACTAGATGGCACTGGCATGGAGAGTCACAGCAGTGTTGATGATAAGGATAACTAAAGAATTTAGCTAATAACCAAAAGGTTGGTAGTTCAAATATATTACCCCCTTCATAGGAGGAGACAGATGGGGCAGTCTGTTTCTGGAAAGATTTACAGCTTTTGAAACTCAATAGGGTGTTCTCTGTCCTTTAGGGCTGTAATGAGTAGGGATGGACTCTATAGTAGTGAGTATGGGTCTTTGTCTTATAGTCAGTCAAAAGCATTTGTTTATTGTGGTTTGTTTCTCCCTCCAAAGGCATTTTCTTGAAAGATTTGTTAAACACTATTGAATCTCCCACAAAAAAAGCACAGCAAAACAAAATAAACATTAAAAAATGTATAGATCAGTAATTTTGGTATACAATGTTAAAGGATCCCCATAGAAAGAGCATGTATCAAAGTATGAATATGCACTGTGTAACATCCATAGGGTTGTAGTTGCCTACATATATATAATTTATGGGGTAATCTACATATATATTTATGGGGTAGTAAGTAGGGACTTACTTTGAAAGACATCAGGAGGCTAGACCAGCTTAGAACTCAAAGCCCCTGGGGCAACCTAAGCTCAGCAGCCTCAGCCTGACTTAGCTCCTTGCTGAACTTATGCACAGCTCAAAGCTGTAAGTCACAGCTACCATGGCTTCCATTGCTGTGCTTGGCATGTGCCCTGTTGGACTACTTCATAAGTCAGTACCTGTGGGGAAATATTGTGTGCCCCCTGGAGCTTCAGATTCTGACCAGGGTTCCCCAGGACTGTCATGAAAGTGCCACATCCAGCGGCAGCCAACTGCAAGTCCAAGCCTGCAAACCAGAGAACCAGAGTGGTTTGCATATGGTCAATTTAATATGGCATATCCCATAGACAGCTTCATTGCTAATCCAAAGTCCATGCTTCTGTAGCAGTTTGCATCTACCATGTACTCCAGGTGAGAACTAGAAATAATCTTTTCCTGTGTGATTTACAGCCTAGGAAATTCACTGATGAGTCAGGTATGAATTAGAACTGGCTTGACAACAATGAGAGAGAGCTACAGATAAATAATAATGTGTTTGAACAATGTCAAATCATATAATGTCCTAATCTATATTGTGGATTTTAAAAAATATAGACTTGTAAAGCAGTCCATAAAATAGAGATAAAATAATCATAATGATGCTTCTGCCTCCATGGCAGAGGGTATAATTTCCTACCTTTATTCTAGTCCAGTGGTTTGTAGTTAGGAACAAATGGTATGCAGGCGTATGTAGGTAGGTAGTACATATTAAAGCATAAGGCACCCATGCATGGCTTGGTACTTCCCATTCTTGCATTTCTGTCTTTTAACCTTTGTCATGCAGTGACTAAACACTATCTATGATAGTGGGAGCTGAGTGAAGCTCTAAGCCGTAAGTATTTGATTCACTAACAAGCTGAGAGCAGGTAATCCCATTTGCCTGTTTTCTTTTTTCAATTTCTCTTGGTTAATTTTAGTAGCATGCCATATTGTTCTCTGGTTAAATAATATTAACTTGGAAAACACAAACTGAATCAACATTTTCTCTCCTTGAGTGCAATTTGATGGACCTGTCTATTTTAATCAGAGCTTAGCTTGGACCTGTTTGATATATGTTGTCTTAGGTGCCATTGAGGTAACTACAACTCATATAAACTCCAGGAACCTTCAATTCTTTGCCATTTCCTGCACCATCTCATTGTTACAGACACTATATCAATCCATTCCAGGTACATATTTTTAAATTTAATTCCTTTGTGTGTGGTTTTTTGTGGGTTTTTATTGAGAACAACTGGTAGACTTGAACCATGTGCCTTTGGGCTGGCAGAACAACTCCTTACGAATTAGCCACCAGAACTCACAATTAATTTCTTTTTAGATTATTCTTCAAATCAGCACAAGGTTCAACAGTGACATTGCTCTTTTATATGTATTTTATTAGTATGTCCTTCAGGTGTTTTGTATATCTCCAGTCAAAATATTTCCTAGCAAAAATCTTTACCTTTCTGATAAAAGGAAAGATCCTAGCAGAAATCCTCACAGCTGTACCAGTGGGCAATAGCACGATAAATAGAGAAAAGGTTGAAACTGTCAACAATTTCATCTTACTCCATCTACAATCAAAATCCTTGGTATCAGCAGTCAAGTGATCAGGAAACATTGCATTGGGTATGTCTGATGTCAGGCACCTCTCCAAATTACTGAGGAGCAATGATGTCAGTCTGCAGACTAACGTGCACCTGATCCAGGCCATGGCCTGTTCAGTCATTTCTTATGCCTCTGAGAACTAGACAATGAATAAAGATGACAAAAGAAAAACTGAGGCCTTTGAGTTGTGGTGTTGGACAAGAGTACCAAATATCCTATGAAATGTCAAAAGGACAAAAAGATATATCTTGAGGAAAGAGCAGCCAGAGTCTGGGTATGTTGTTAGGAAAGTCTCTTCCTTGGAAAAGGGCCTAGTGCTTGGAAAAGTGGATGGTCAGAGAAAGAGAGGAAGATCCTCAACAAGACAGATTGACACAGTGACTGCAACAATGGACTCAAGCATACCATAGATGATGAGGCTGGCAAGATAGAACAGAGTTCAGATATATTGCACACAGGATCATACTCAAAAGACTGAAGTTGTCAATGATTTCCTTTTCCTGGAATCCCAAGGTAGCAGCAGAGAAGGAATTAAGAAACACGTTGCATTGGAGAACCAATGCCTAGAACCACTTCAAAGTACTAAAAAGTAAGAAGTCAGTTTAAAAACTAAGATAGGCCAGACTCAAGGCATGATATCTCTAATTGAATCCTATTCTTTTGAAAGCTGGACAATAAGAAATGAAGACCAAAAAAGAATTGATATTTTTGAATTGTGATGTTAGTGACGCGTATTGCCTATGCCATGGACTGCCAAAAGAACAAATCTGTCTTGAAGAAAGAGAGACCAGAGTCCGCAGACTCTTGCTGTTAGAGGCAAGGATGGTGAAAAATTCTCTCTTTTACCTTGGCCATACTTTCAGGAGGGGTTAGTCCCTGGAGAGAGATAGCATACTGGGAGATAAACAGGGTCTGCTAAGAAGGGAAAACCCCCGTCAAGATGGACTGGTACAGAGATTACCACAATGAGCTTTACTATGACCGAGATCATAAGGATGATACAGAATAATAGCAGAAGGTTCAAATCTTTTTTAAAAAATGCTCAGACCTTTTTAAAAAAAGTTCAGATCTTTTGTTCATAAGATCCTTATGCATTGTAGTCATCTCGACAATACCCAACAACAACAGCACTATGCTACATTCTTGACATTTATTTTTTAATCACAAATTTTATTTTTCAGCAAACTCTTAAGCTTAAATATGGTGTTGTGGTGTCAAAGGTTTATTCAAAATGGTTTTCCCAGCCATCAACTATGATGGTCACATGGCTGCATAGGATCATGCAAATATGATGAGTTAGTCAATGGGATTAGCTAGTTTTCTCATTATGCCACATTTAATTTGAGTAGGTTTAGCAGCAGAAGGCACACACTTCAAATCCCAATACTCCAAAGGACAGGTAATCTCCTTTGAAAATACTGCCTTTGAAAATACACTGGAGGGTCAGCTATGGGTTGGTTCTGACTTAATGGCACACAACAACACTAACTATCAAGGAAGAGGAAACGGAGTGCTGTGCACATCCTTCAGGACCAGAGATTCCTGTACCAGTCAGATCAGGATCTACAATATAACTACAGCCTCAATAGAGAAGCAGAGTCCATCATGAGAAGAGTTAATGTGGGACTGCTGCCTCATGAAGTCAGTGCCTGGGACCTTCACTCAAGCATGACTGAGATTGAGGGTACACAGCATAATTGGCAAGACTAAGGGAATTTTGTAACACTGATCTAAGTTGTGAGATTGAAGATCAATGGGCCTGTGAGCACACTTGGAAAGCTGTCTGAACTGAGAAAGTATACACATGAGAAGCTATCTAGACTAAAGAATTATAACCTGCTGCCAACTTGAATTATAGCAAGTTGATTACCTTAATAATCCCTGCAACTATGAGTACAGTTTTATGAGATCTGTGTAGTCACTGCAATGGATTTCAGACTCAGTACAACAATAAGATTGGTGTTAAAATTAATAAAAATAGATGTAGAAGTATGGGAGACCATGAATGACCTTATAAGAAATGGTTTTACCCTCTGTATGTGTATATGGGTACAATTGCTCTCTGTGGAATTAGTAGAGGTCAGATTTGGCTGTTTCCCTGCCATCTACACTTACTTTACAGGAGTATAGGTTGCTTAGTGGTAAGAAGTTGCACTACCAACCCAAAGGTATGATGGTCTAATCCACCAATTGCTCCCTGGGTGAAAGATGGACAATCTCCTCCTATGTCATTTATTGCCTCTGATTACCTGGCAGAGGAACAGTTGAGTTGGTAGTTGGTTCTGACTCGATGGCACACAACAAACAACAATTTTATTTTTTTAGATAGATAGGTAGATGATAGATAGATAGATAGATAGATACAGAGATACAGATATCTAGATATAGATTACGTATTATGCAACAATGAATGAATGACATATATAATGTGTATATATATTATATATAATACAAATAAATTACAAAACATAAAACTTAAAGAATTATCAAAAGGAAAACACAAAGCTACTCATCTTCAGAAGAAATAAATAAAACTCCAAGTCCCATCCTGAACTCTGATTGTTCTTCTTCCCTAAAGGTTCTGTGAATTGTAACCCACAGAGCAATTTTGTTTGCTTTTAAATTTTATAAAAATGGAAGCATGTATCCTAAATCCAAACCAAGCACATTGTCCTTTTTTCTCCCATGATATGACTGATAGATTTGAACTGCTGACCTTTGGACTAGCAACCAAACTTTAGCTTTTGCACAACTAGGGCACTGATTTTCCCTCCTATTTTCTCCTATTGTTATTCCATAGCATTAGAGCTCAGTATATCAATTTTACTTTATTGGTTAATGCTTTTATAGCCCTACTTTAAGCAATATTTGTGTGCTCCAAGGTCATAAAGGTATTTATTATCTTCTGAGAACTTTTAAAAGTTTTATACTTAGAGTCATAATATACTCAAAATATGTTTTCATGTGTGATGTGACATAATGAACTAAGAACTAGTTTTGGGTTTTATTCGATAGTTTTGTTTTTATTTTAAATGATGTTTTAAAAGATCTCTCAAAAAAACTATGAGATATCATCTTACCCCAGTAAGAATAACAAAATTTAACAGAATAGCAAACAATAAATGCTGCTGAGGTTATGGAGAAACTGGAACCCTTATTCACTGTTTGTGGGAGTGTAAAATGGTGCAACCACTATGGAAGGCAGTATGGTTCTTCTTTCCTTCCTTCCTTCCTTCCTTCCTTCCTTCCTTCCTTCCTTTCTTTTCTTTTCTCTTCTCTTCTCTTCTCTTTTCTTTCTTTCTTTCTTTCTTTCTTTCTTTCTTTCTTTCTTTCTTTCTTTCTT
>NW_006399808.1:5478646-5535946 GCF_000299155.1 Elephantulus edwardii | reverse complement strand
TCTCTCTCTCTCTCTCTCTCTCTCTCTCTCTCTCTCTCTCTCTCTCTCTCTTCATTCATTTATTAGTTTTATTTTCCATTTATGGCACTTCTTCAAAAAGTTGCAAATAGAAATACCATTTGACCCAGAAATTCCATGACTGGGAATATCATGGCTTTGTTCACAATAGTAAAGACTTGGAAACAATGTAAGTGCCCATCAACAAACGAATGGGTAGAGAAGCTATGGTATATTCACACAATGGAATACTACAGTGCATTGAAAAACAAGGAACTCATGAAATATTATACAATATGGGTGACCCTGGAGGACATTATGCTGAGTGAAATATCTCAGTCGCAAAAGGGCAAATCCTCATAGTGTCACTGTTGTAAAACGGGACTGACATTGGGGTTGGGGGGAGATGGAGAAAGATGAGATAAATTATGTATACTGCATTGAAACAGATGAGGGAGAGAACTGTTTAAAAGGGATATATGATTAGGTATTAATGTCATGACAGGCAGGAGTCCAGAACGAAGGTTGCATAGTGGAGTGGACTTAGGAAGAGGGATTGTATAACAATGAAAGAATTTTTCTTTACTTTTCAAAGAGAAGAGCAAGTTGGAGGGGAGGTTGGGCAGGGAGAAAAATGCAAAAATGTATTAATGAAAATTAAAAGTCTCTGTAAACTTTCATTAAAATTAATAAAAAAAGATAAGATCTCTCATCCTCTCCTCTTTGACTTATTTTTCATAAATTAAGTGTTTGCACACATGTGAGTTTGTTCTTATATACTCTATACTGTTTCATTTGTTTTCCTGTATCAATTTAATGGTTTCTTAATTATTACAACTCTATAATAAGACCTGACAACAACAACATAGAGAGAACTCAGTTGACCTAGTGGATAAAAAGTGATGCTACCAAGCCAAAGTTGGGTGATTTTAGTCTGTAGCCCTCAGGCTTGGTTTTAATTGTTTTGTATCAAATATTCTTCTAAATGGTATGGCAGTGGTCTGTCCATTTGCTCTACAGAGGTAACTCGTGGTTGCTATGATGCTGATGTGTCAAGTGTGATAATGTTCATTCTTGGTGGACAGTGTTTGACTGGAGCTCCCTGATTAAAATAAGTTTAGAAACAGGAGTGAAATCCACTTCCAAAATACCTTGCCTCCAGAAATCTTATGAACTTGGAGAAATGATGTAAGTTATACAAGTGTTCAGATCTTTCGTTCACAGGATTGCTATGAGTTATCTATGACTCTACGCCACTTAACAACAATAACAACATTTAGTGATGAATGCTCTCCACATTCTTTTTCAAATTTGTCACAGCTCTTCTTAGCCAATTCAAATTTTAAAAGAATTTTATCTGTTTTCATAACAGTCGCAACAGAAACAATAATAAGAAATAGTGGAATTTTGACTGAGATTGCATTTATGGTATAGACCAATTTGTGGAAATCTGACATGGTTATGCTGTTTTGTCTAGTGCAGTATCAATGAAAATATCCTTCAATTTACTTAAATGTATTTTAATTCAATGTTTCATAGTTGTGGTGTATTTGTGTGTGCCTCCATGTGTAGCACTCTTGTACATATTTCTTTAGATTGCTTTTTAAGAAATTGATTTTTACTATTGCAATGTACTAGTATTGTTCCAAGTATATGAGAATACAAATAAGTTTTGTATATTGATCTTGAAGCCAGTAGGCTTGCATGATTCATTTATTCATGCTAAGAAATTTTTGTAGATACTTTAGCTTTTCTATTTATTGAATCTCATAATCTATAAATAATGACCATTTTATTTTTGAATTGTTATTTATTTTCACTTATTTCTCTATTTATTGTCTTGGCTAGGAATTCTTGTGTAATATTTTATAGATATTATGATAAAGGGTATCTGTTTTATTTTAAATCATATGTTTTAATTGCACTACTAACTTTTGGCAATTTGTTATCAGATTCCAGTAACTACTTTTTATAAATCAGGAAAATTCCTTTTATTTTTATCTTATTAAGAATTTTCAACATGAATGAGTATCGAACAATGACAAATGTTTTCTTTTCTCCATTTATATATTCAACTGATCATTTGTTTTTCCTGCTTATTAATTTAGTGAATCATATTCATTTAAAATGTGAAAACAATTTTCATTCCTGGAATAGTCAAATTGATTGTGTCATTTTAATACACACATAAGAAATTGATTTGTTACTATATTGTTCACATGTGAATATCAAATTTCACTGCCTTTACAAAACAGCTTAGAAACATTTTTATTTTCTAGTCTTTAGGAGACTTTAATATTTACGTTGTTATGTCTTTCTTTTATATTTGAGAAAAATAATTTTGTGTAGAGTTTTATTTCTTAGAAACATTTCAAATTATAGATTTAATTACTTTAAGATATTATATTACCCTAAGTTTTGCTTTGTCTATTCTCTTAAGTTTCCTTTTTAAAGAATTTAATTTATTCAATTTAAATTTCAAATTCATCCTTCATCTCTTCAATTCTTGTGGAAAGTTTTTTCATTTGAAGTATGGTAATTTGATTTTGTCTGTTTTTCTTTTCTACAATGTTAGTAGCCCTCATCCTCTATTCTGGAGTGAAATTTTGTATAAGTTCTTTAAAAATAAAAATTCTCATCTTGGTTAATTATTTAAATAAAGGTATTTTATTGTATCATTTTTAGAGTTCCCTTTTTTTTTTTACTGTGTTAGATTCTGTTTATTGTTCTTTGGCTGCCTGAGATGGATAATTAGATCACTAATTTCAGCCTTACTTCTTTTCTAACACACATTTAAAGAGATACATGTGGCTGTAAATATGTCCATAAGCTTTTACAAGTCATTTTTTATAGTCATTTAACTAAAAATATATTCCAATTCCCTTTGTGATTTCTCCTTTGACATTTAAGTTCTTGAGAAGCATATTGCTTAATTTACAAACACTGGAGAATTACTTTGTTATCTTTTGTCAATGATTTTTTTACTTAATTCCATTCTGATAAAAGAATATACTTTGCATAATTTTAACATTTGGAAGTTTTTAAAACTTGATTTATTAACTACCATATGTTTTTTTGGATGAATGTTCTGTGTTGTGCAATATCTACAGTTTTTAAATGCAAAAATCTATTGTGTGTTTATATTTATAATAAGTTTTTAAAATTATACTTTTTAAACATTTATATAATTCTTGATTTGTTATTTGATTCTTTACCTAGTGTGGGGGAAAGCTGACCTCTGGAAACTCTATGAACTTAGAGAAAAGATGAAAGTTTTGTGTTCAAGATTTTCATTCATAGGGTTGCTATGAGTTGACTATGACTCAATGACACTTCACAACAACACCTAGTGGGAGAGATGTGTTAAAACATCCTACTGTACTTGTGTAACTGCCCTTTTCTCTTTCGGTAGTGTCACTGTTTCTTCATAAATTTGAAGATATGATTTATTGTGTATGTGATTTTTATGTTTAGATTCATATCTGGACATAAAATGGATGTTCAGGCATATATTACATGTTATACCTTGTATCTATTGTTTGTGTTTAATGAAATGCCATGTTATATCCTCTATCAGTTGTTTCATTTTTTAAAATTTTTTATTTATTCATTATTTCATATTTTTCTTCCATCTTCCCCCGCCCCTCTCCCAGTCCACTTTATTTTTTCTTAACTTTTAGTCATTTTGTTTTATTTCAACATGGTATTTCATTGAACATAAGGTAGAGTATGCAAGCATTTATAGAGATAATATGAGATGCTAATAGTACTATTAAATGGTGCTTGTTATTATTTTTCCTCATTTCAACTGACTTCCAATCTGGGCTCTACCACTATACTGCTATAACTATCCTCATTTCTGTCGGGTTCATAGGCCTATTATTTAAGAAGTAGATGGTCCATCCTGCTTCCTAGTCTCTTTTAATCAAGTAGTCCACCAAAGCCTGTCCACCGTGGGTAACCCTATGGCATTTAACATACCAGTGGCACAGATTTAAGTATCATAGCAACCCCAAGTTATCTGAATACAGCAAACTGACAGACACATGCTGTATGACTTAGAAAAATGTTCTCCCAACAAACAATTAACACCGGAATCCAAGTGCTCTAAAAGAGAGACTCTTAGGCAGGATCTAACCAACCAACTTTTAAAAGCAAAAGGCCTTCCACCAGGTTCTGATTGGTAATAAAGGAGGCAGTGCAAACTGCATTGAAGGCACTTGCAAAAAAATAAGGCCCCAGGAATCAATGAGATACCAATTAACTTGTTTCAGTTAACAGATGCAGCCTTGGATGCACTCATTAGTCTATGCTAGGATATTTGGAGGGTAGGTGTCTGGCCAATGAATTGGAAAAGGTCCACATTTATTCCCATTCCCAAGAAAGGTGATCCATCAGAATGTGGAAACTATCAAACAATATTATTAATATCACACGCAAGCAAAATAATGCTGAAGGTCATTGAAAAACAACTAGAACAGTACATAGGGGATTGCCAGAAGATCAAGCAGGTTTTAGAAGAGGCCATGGCACCTGGGATATCATTGCTTATGCTAGATGAGTCCTGGCTGAAAGTAAAAAAATACCAGATAAATGTCTGTTTGTGCAAAGGCATTTGACCGTGTGGATCCTGGCTGACATTGAGAAGAATGGTAGTCACAGAGCACTTAATTGTGTTCATGTGGAGCTTATACCTCGACCAGGAGGCTGTAGTGCAAACTGAGCAAGGGAATACTGTCATGGTTTAAAATTGGGAAGGGAGTGCATTCGGGTTGTAATCCCTCTACAAGCCTAATCAATCCGTATGCTGAGCAAGTTATTCTAGAAGCTGGACTCTATGAATATGAAGAGTGGTATGACATTAGGATTCAAAGGATACCATCAATAACCTGTATTATACAGATGACATAACTGAAATGTTTGAAATGTTTGCTGAAAATAAAGGGGACTTGAAGCACTTGTTGCAGAAGATCAAGGAATATAGCCTTCAGTGTGGATTACACCTCAATGTCAAGAAAAGAAAGATTCTTATCACTGGACTGAAAGGCAACATCATGATGGACTGGAGAGGAAACTGAAACTTTCAAGAGCTTCATCTTGATTGAATCCATAATTAACACCCTTGGTACCAGTCAGTAAATAAAGAGATGCACTGCACTGGGAAAATTGCAGTTAAGGACCTCTTTAAATAATCGAAGAGTAATAATGTCCATTTAAGGAATAAGATGCATCTGGTTGAAGCCATAGTCTTTTCAGTCACTTGCTATGCATCTGAGAGCTCGACAATGAATAGGGATGGCAGAAAATAATTGATGTCTTTGTGCTGTGGTGTTGGAGAAGAGCACTGAACATCCCAGAGACAGCCAAAAGAACAAACAGATATGCCCTGGAGAGGGTGCAGCAGGAGTGCTCTTTGGAGGCAAGAATGAGGAGCCATTGCCTCCCATATTTTGGGCATATTGCTAGGAGGTGCTAGGGCTATGATGCTAGGAAGGGTGGGAGGTCGGCAAAGGAGAGGAAGACCCTCAACAAGGTGGATTGATATGGTGACTTCTGCAATGGGCTCCTGTGTGTCAGAAAGTGTGAGGATGGTGCAGCATAGAAAGGGTTTGAGATCTTTTGTTCATAGGATGCCTATGAGTTGTACTCGTCTTGACAGCACATCACAACAACAAGACTATATTTTTTCCAGAGGGATTTTCTTTCTGGAAAGTGGGAAATATGGATAAAGATTATCTCAGTCCAGTTAGAAATTTTGCTAATGAGAAACTGGGCTTCACACTCTGTGAGTTCTGATATCTTTCTAGTCACCCCTCACCTGGACCCTATCTCTTTGAGCTTTCATCTTATGTTTTCCCCTTAGATCTATATGGCTGTGTGAGTTTGATTTTGTTTCTAAACCTTCTACCTGAAGAAAATATAATCACTTCAAGGAAAAAATTGCAGTTTGTTGAACTCCTCTAACTGTACTTCCCATATACTTTATTTTCTTTTTACTCATGATCTTATAAATTATTCATTTACAAAATTAGTGAATATGAACTTCTTTTAAAGTGAAAGTTGTTTTTTAAAACTTAGTTATTGAAACTCAATTGTTGTTTTGATACAGGATTTCATATCCTCACTGAATTATTAGCTAGTCTGAAAACTTTAAATAATCCCACGGACTGCCAAAATTACAAACAAGTACGCCTTGGAAAGGGTGCAGCCAAGGTGCTCCTTAGATTATAGGGTAGTGACACTTTTTCGGACACATTTTGGGCCTTTTTTAGAGATAGGCCAGTGTTTGGAAAAGGATATCATGCTTGAGAAAGTGAAGGGTCAATGACAGAGGAGTAGACCTTCAACAAGATAGATTAATACAGTGACTGTAATGGTGAGACCAAGTGTGTCAGAGATGATGAAGATGGCACAGAATAGGACAGGGTTGAGATTCACTATTAATAATGTCACTATGAGTCTTCACCAACTCAACAGCACTTAACAACAACACACGTTATCTTGATCAGAATTTCTAATTTTTTCTTTCTGTCAGCTAGTCTAGTGTACCTCATCAAATTCTTTTAGTCATACCTTACAAATCTTAAACTTGAGACTAAATGTTCAAGATAACAAAGCAATCAGTGCAGTTCTGCTTTTTCTCTCCCCAGAGAAAACTATCCAATAATAAATTAATACTCTTCTACTCAGCCACCTAGTTCATGTATAAAACCAATGACTTCTGTGTCAGTACTCAGCAACTCTGCAGGACAGCAAATAACTATTTTCCATAGGATTAGTTTGTTTTATTATGCTTTAAGTGAAGTTTACACAGCTTTTTTTTCATTAAATCATCCTTATTTTGTTTTGTAACATGAATTATAATACACATACTCATTGCATTTGCTCTTATCCCACTTCCTCCTATAGTTGTCCTTTCTATTAATCCTCCTGGCCCACCCTTTCTTGCTTTCTGAGCTTTATCCTGGGTCAAATGCTGCTCTTTTGACATTGTATGGTTGGTCATTCCATGGAATGAGTGTTACTTTGTTGTTACTGGTTGTCTCAGAGTCCTATCTGTTGTTTAGCTTAACATTGAACCACACAGTGAACTGCGTTCTAGTTTTGAAGGGTTTTGTAGGGATTTTAATAGTTTGTTTTTAAGAAGTTGTTGGCCAAGCTTTTCTTCTGAAGTGATAATCTCCAATGTTTGGATAAATGTCCAAGAGCTTACCAGTTTGCACTATCCAGAGGTCCTGCTAACAAAATATGACTTTTAAGGTGAAGCTCTTTCTGAGCAGGTTTTGGTTTTTATTGAAAGAGCTCCTTTGAAGATTAGAAGCCTCTGAGACAGCATCTATGGTGGGAGAAGAAAATTAGTGAAGTTGCTGTCATTTGAGTTTTACTGCTTTCAGTAATCCTGTAGGGTCATCTCTTACACTCACGGCCCTTTTATTTTTTATTATTATTTTAAGGAAGGTTTACAGAAAGGTTGGGTTTTCATTCATTCACTGTTGCACATTTTCTTCCCTCTCCCTCCTTTTCTTCTCTCCTGGTCCACATTGTAATGCATCTCTTGTTCTAGATTGTTGTTACATCTATAATGTCTAACCATACATTCCTTTTGAAACTCTGGCTCTTTCCAGTGCACATATAACCAGATGCTTCTTCATGTGAAAAGATGCTTGCAGTTATGGATCTCTGAAAGCAGTGGAAATAAATAAGTACTTGTAATAAACTAATGAATTTACCCATATTACTCAGGGCAGCCCACCAGCTGGGAAATGCAAAGCCTTTTGCATTTATACAGCATGCAACCTTCTGCTGTGTTTAATCATGACCAAAGGGCAAATTTCATTCTATATGTTGTCTTTTTAACATATATGGACATTTTTTATTGTAATAAAATATTCATAGTATAACATTTGTCATTTTAACCACTTTCACATATATACTACAGTTGTACTAATCATTTTCATAATGTTTCTTGTGCAATTCAACTCTTGCGACAATTTGTTTCCAAATAACCTTATATATTTTTATTGTTAGGGGCTATCAGACCAGCTCTAACTCATAGTGACCCTGTGTACAACAAGACAAAATCGTACCTCATACTGTGCCATTCTGGCTCAAACCTACGAGCCACTTCATGGAGAGAGATGATACATCACATTAAGCAAATCTCCTGCAAAGGATTTCCTTCAAGTTTGCAAGGATGCCACTGTGAGGACTCACGTGAGTTAGGGCTAAGCCTTGGTAGTTTCAGACCCTTCATGGCTATGGGGAAATTGGGTAATGAATGAGGAAGACTAAAGAAAAATTAATGCCTTTGAACTGTGAATTATGGTGCTGGCAAAGAATATTCACTATATCGTGAACTCTCAAAAGAATTGACAAATTTGTCTTGGAAGAAGAGTAATCAGAATGTTCCTTAGAAGCAGAGATGGTAAGACTTAATTTTAAATACTTTGGGTATGTTCTCAGAGGTGTTGGTCTTGGATAAAGATATCATGTAAGATAAAGTACAGGATCTGAAAAAAAAAAAAAGACAAGACCGTCAACAAGATTGACTGACACAGTGGCTATGATAATGGACTCCAGAACAGCGACAACAGTGAAGGTGGTACAATACTGGGTCATGTTTCTCTCTGTTGTACCTTGGGTCACTATGGGTTGGGGCTGACAGGATGGCATCACACAACATGCACCCCAGGTTGCCATTTAAACTACAAATGCATCACCATCAAATTCCCTTTATGTCAACAATATATTGTGTACAGCATAATCTTCAATTCAAGAAGAACAATTCTAGATCTTTTTGTGTTTTTATGAGCAAAGTCACTATTCTTTTTAAGGCATTGATGTCAAAGACACACACACACACACACACACACACACACACAAACCCAAAACATATCAGGGAGCTCTGGTGGCCTAGTGGTAAGAAGCTGAGCTGTAATCCCAAAGGCCCATGGTTCAAGGCCACCACTGGCTGTGTGGTAGAAAATGGGCTATCTCCTCCCATGAGATTAACTGCCTCTGAAAACCCACCAGAGGGTCAGCTATGGGTCATTTTAAACTCAATGCTATACAACAACAACAAATCTATAAAGAAGTTTGAGTCACTAGGGTATTCAAGAGAAGATCATTTTAACAACTCTAAGTTCTTAGTCTGCTCTGTTTCTTAAGTCAGAATCAGATTCCTCATGTTGTAAGACTCAAGCAGTTCTGAAGCTTAGAAGCTTTAGCTGTTCTTACTTTTTTATTCAAAGTCCTTTGCTGAGAAAAAGAGAATCTAGGAAACATTCTATGTTGGGTTGTGGCAGTGCTTTAACTGGCTCCTCAGTGCCTTTCAAAAGGTCTTGGCATTTTCCAGAGTTTAACACGTGCCCAAGGCTTAAGCTCAGATGCTGGCTGCATCCATCCTTGGAGGTGAACTTGTGTTTTAGTTCTGCGATGACTCACCACAGACCCATCCACCTTATTTTCTTTCCAGGCCCCACAATAACTACGTCAAGGTTGGAAGACCCAGGGGCTTGGCTGGATTTCTTTCATTGATGTGTCTTTTTTTGCAAACTTTCCTCATCCTGGCCTCTTAATACGAGACACATCTGGGAGGAGTGGGCAAGGTAAACAGCCTGAGGACATGAGGAAGAAAATGACTGACCAGTGCTGCTCTTTACAGATATATGACACTTCTAGCATGTGACCCATGTATCTGACAGTGAAAGATTAAAGAGGCCGATATGTCTGAAAAAAGAAACCACCTTCAGCAACTTGAAATCTTGGCAAGATAAGAATCCAAGATGAGGTCAAGCCAAAGCCCGGGACAAGGACCTGAGGTTCATTAAGGATGAGGGGGAATTTTAGCCTGTCATCAAATTGACCCATTTGTATCCCTTTACCTTTCTCCTTTGAGTCATTCTCACTTCAGTTACTGTGAAATGGACTGAATCTTTGGTGTTGGATGTGGGAATAACCATACCAATTACACACAGCCCCCGCCCCACATGCCATCTCCCTTCCTCTAAGATCTGAAGAATTCCTATATTAGCTCTTTTCTAATCCAGGAAAACACAAAACTAAAAAGATGGGAAGTAAAAGGGGGAAAAGGAAAGCAATTATGGCCCCCAAGCCAAAGTTGCATTATTTTCTCAGAAAAACCATGATGTCATGGACTTACCTCACCTTTAGTTCAGCCAAGCGAGTAATGTGTACTGAGCTTTCTATCATGTACCATTATAATTAGCTCTGTCAGGTCTTAGCCCTGCAACCCTCATGCAGATAATATGATAATATGTCTTCATAACCAAGTGACCTTACATGCACAATATTTCTCCCCTTATGAAGATTGCATGTCAATAAAGTAATTGAGTCTCAGAGGCTGCAGCGAGAGAAGATTTAGATGATTGGACGTGCAGGGCAGTGATGTATGACCATTATTATTCCTCTTGTCAGGGAGGCGCGTACAAGCAAGGATGGCCAGAAGATGACAGGGATGACGGGTTGCGTTTCATTAAAAAAAATATTGCTGTTAATCACCACTCTATTCTTTTCAAAGTCACTGAGGAAAGAAACTCTTTTTTCATTTTTGCTGGCAATGGATATCCAAAATGGGAGCGGATTGTACTATTTCTAGCCTCAGCCCCCTCAGAGAGTATTTCTCAAGTTGCAAAGGCCCCTATCAAGGCTGTGTCTAATAGATGAAGAGTGGGGTGGGGCAGGAGAAGGGACCCCCGGCTTTCGCTCTTTATGGCTATTTGGGCTCCCACAAGCGGGAGAGATTCCCACTGAGATGGAAGGGCACTTCCTCTCTGCTCTGCATTGAGAGAAGTGTGCTCGAGGGGGCTATAAAAAGAAGGCGAATGTGAGAGAACTAAATCTGAGACAACTATTTTTACTTGAATTAATTTGTTTGGACAGTTTTAACACTTGGAACATTTATATTTCCATACTTTATAAAAGCAAACATGCTGTTTCTCTAGCTGTAAATTTATCTTATGATATCATAACAGCTGGAAACGTGTAGCCTGGTAAGATTTTGTTTCATATTTAAACAGCTTGAGAGATATATCTGAAACAAGGTATATTTTTCTCTATTGCAATGTGTATTCTCCTTTGTATTAGGTTACACCAGGACTATTGACAATATCACTAAAGTGTATTGAGGCTCCAGGATTTATATTAGCCTTGCATTGTTAATTGGGGCCCCCTTGGGAAAAAAATAGCACTGAACATCCTCTAAATGCTGAGAACCCACTGGAACCCCTTATAGGGGAGAGGCAAGTCTTTTCAAAGCAAATAACAAAAGCATCCTTTGTTGGCAAAGGCATTTCTGAAGTCTTTAAATCTTCGTTCATAAGTAATTTACTAAGATCTAACAGCCTTGGAGGAAAAGAAGCTGATCATATCACTTTTTAGTCATAGTATTAGCCTTATGATTTATGGTGTCAAATTAGCCACTGCATCCTCTCATTACCGGCGCTGAGTGATTTCTGCAGGCAAGCCAGGGAGAAGTACAATCTCAGTCAGAGTGGGATCCTGGGTCTCCTTGAGCCCTGCCATTTGCTTCTAAGGAGCCACATTTAGCGATCTGGATATTATTTTCCTTCCATTTTCTCTATCCTGTGAGAGAAAGAAGCAGCATGTATAACTGGAAGGGGTTAGCCAAAGATGACCCAAGGTTTGTTGTTGTTGTTGTTGTTGTTGTTATGTGCCGTCGAGTAGCTTGCAACTCATAGCGGCCCTATGTACAACAGCCCTAAACTCTGCTCTGTTCTGTGCCAATCACACTGTCTCTGACACTCCCATCCCAATTATCCCAGTCACTGAATCAATCCACCTCACAGAGGGCCTTCCTCTCCTGCGCTGTCCCTCCACCCTCCCAAGCACGATGTCCTTCTCCAAGGACCTGTCTCTCCTCACAACATGTCCAAAGTATGTTAGACGGAGCCCCAGAATTCTTGCCTCCAAGGAGCCAGCCAGTTTAACCCTTTCCAGGATGAATCTGTTTGTTTTCCTAGCAGTCCATGATACTCTCAATACTCTTCTCCAGCACCACAGCTCAAAGGCATCAATTCTCCGTCTATCCTCCTTGGTCATTATCCAACTCTCTGATGCATAACAAGTGATTACAAAGACCATGGCCTGTATCAGATGCACCTTAGTCTCAAGAGAGACACCATTGCTCTTCAGTACTTTGGAGAGGTCCCTAACAGCAGACTTTCCAATGGCAATGCTCCTTTTCATTTCCTGGCTACTGGTGCCAAGAGTGTAGACTGTGGAGCCAAGCAAAGTAAAGCTGTGAACAATCTCAATCTCTTCGCCATCCATCCTGATGCTGCCAATTGGTCCAGTGGTGAGAATCTTTGTCTTCTTGACATTGAGCCTCAATCCATATTGGAGGCTGCAGTCCTTGACCCTCTGTAGCAGGCGCTTCAGGTCCTCCTCAGTTTCAGCAAGCAGGGTTGTGTCATCTGCATAATGCAGATTGTTGATAGATTATCCACCAATCTTGACCCCACATTTCTCCTCATAGAGCCCAGCCTCCTGCATAATCTGTTCTGCATACAGGTTGAAAAGTATGGAAATAGAGCATTTCCGTGACATCTAATATGTTATGTGTTGGGCTATTAACAAAAGGGTGAATGGTTCAAATCCACCAGCTTCTCCATGGGAAAAAGATGGGCAGTCTCCTCTTACAATCATTTAAAGTATTACAGGTTTGGAACTCCATAAAAGGTTACCATGAGTTGGAATCAAATTGTTGGCAGGTTTGGTGATTTTGTTTATATCTTTGTTGTTTTGGTTTGTTTTGTTTTTGTTTGGGTTTTTTGTTTGTTTTTATTGCATTCCCTCCCTCCTCCCCCCTCTCCTCACATGGTGGTGGTTATTGTTGTTCGCAGTTGAGTGGAAACTGACCCATTGGGTTTTCAGAGGCAGTAAATCCCACGGGAGGAGAAAGTCATCTTTTCCCCATGGAGCCACTGGTAAATTTGAACCACCTGCCTTTGAGATTGCAACGCAGCATCTTTAATTGTTTTTACTTTCTCCACCCCCCACGCCCACCCCCGCTTCTGAAATGTACTGATCACCCTAAAATAGTGTTTGTATTCAGTTCACCACTGGGCCAATTGGCAGCATCAGTATGGATGGTGAAGAGATTGAGATAATTAGCAGTTTTAGTTTACTTGGCTCCACAATCAACATTCTTGGTAACAGCAGCCAGGAAATCAAGAGACGAATTGCATTGGGAAAGTCAGCTGTGAGGGACCTCTCAAGAGTACTGAAGAGCAATGACATTAGGCTGGAGACTAAGGTGCATCTGATCCGGGCTATAGTCTTTGCAATTATGTGCTATGCATCAGAGAGTTGAAGAGTGAATAGGGATGATAGAAAGAGAATTGATGCTTTTGAGCTGTGGTCCTGGAGAAGAGTATTGAATATACTATGAACTGCTAGGAGAACAAACACGTTTGTCCTGGAGAAGGTGAAGCCGGAAGGCTCCTTGGAGTCAAGGATTCTGAAGTTTCATCTGACATACTTTGGGCATGTTGCAAGGAGGGACTGGTCCTTGGAGAGGGACAACATGTTTGGCTGAGTGGAGGAGCGGCAAAGGATAGGAAGACCTTCAATGAGATGGATCGATTCTGTGACTGGAGTGGTGGGAATATATGCATTTGGGATGGCTAAGTTGGCACAGAATAGAACAGCGTTTAGAGCTCTTGTACATAGGGTCACTATGAGTTGCAAGCAACTCAATGGCACATAACAACAATAACATTAAGTTCAACCTGTTGATAGGTTTTCCTTAATGAATCCAAAACCACCTAATAGATTACAGAGGCCATAGGAAGACATTGGTGATGTTGAGAATCCATAATCTTTAGTTATATGATAACATTGAAATATTATAATTAGCAACTCATCTCATTTAGATCAAGGCTTTGGCTTTGATAAATAATAGCAATAACACCAAAAGATAACTTTCTCTGAAAGAAGCTTTTAGATTGACCTGTTATCATTTATTTATATCTGAGTGAGAACAAAATAACTAAATATTTTCTGACTATCTTAACAGAAGACTAATAGCTGAATTACCTTTACTTGAAGCTTGCCACAGACAGGTTTTCTCCTCTCTCCTCATCAGCCAATTTACTGGACAGCAGCAGTGTTACGGGCATAGACTCCACACCAGACTGCATGTTTGAAAGCCCAGCTCTCCCACTGACCAACCCTGCAATTTGAGAAACTCAATATTGTCCAGCTATATTTGTCTCTTTATAACAGTCATACCTTTTTCTAGGATTGGTATAAATATAACATCCTTAGAAGAACATACAATGGTATAAGTTAGCTACAAGTATTACAACTTAGCTATCATTATTATCCTCCATTAATGACTGATGATATTTACCTTGTGATTTTTGGTGATGGTGGCAAAAGGTGGTGATGGTGACAAGGGTGATGACAGTGTTGATTGAGAGGAAAATAGGCCCCAAAGATATAGGGTAATATTTCTGGTAATTTATTTTCTTTTGCAAAACTTAAGTCTCAAATGATTATTTACAAACAGACCTTCCCTTTTGTTTAAATTATAATATATACAAATGTAAAAGCTTTCCAAACAGCAATGACTGAATGTGGGAACCTTACATGTTCCCCTTCTGTCTGCCCAGTCTTATCATATACTTCCACTTGGTCCTTAGCTAGTGATAAATGGAAAATATAAAATGGTAAAGAGAAGGTAAGTCTAAGCGTGCAAATCCCTATGTTCTCTTTACATTCTATCACCAATGGCATATCAAAATATATGAGCCTGAAGAGAGCTTAGAGAGTCTCTGAGCCCACAGTTTTCAAACTGAGACATAGAGAGAGCCTTAATAAGGTTGGGCCTTTGTCTTGAGTTTGGAAATTGATGGTTGAAGGTATTGACTCTGAAAGGTGGACTATCTTATTTTGGTTGAGAGTCAGGTGTGAATGTTTGGTTAGGTTTTTTTTTTAACATTTATTTATTTATTTATTCATTCATTCATTTATGCCTCTTGTTTAGAGGCAACACACCTCTGTGGAGGGCCTTTGTATTTAAAATCAGTTGGGCCCTCAGGCCTGCGGCCCTGGGCCTAGTGTTATTATATTTTGGAGGAACATTCTTCTAAGTGGTACAGCCCTCATCTGTCAATTTGCTGTACTGAGATAACTTGGGGTTGCTGCGAACCCTGTGCCACTGGTGTGTCAAATGCCATAATGGTTACCCATGGTTGACAGTGTTTGGCGGAGCTCCTAGATTAAGACAGGTTTAGAAGCAGGAATGACATCCACTTCCTAAACAATATGCCTCTGGAAACTCTATGAATTTAGTTTATAGGGTCACTATGAGTTGTGCTTGACTCGTCAGCAATCGGCAACAACAACAATATTTCAAAAGGACAACAGAGATATAACATGTACTGATCCAGCAGAGTGCAGTCACCAATGGCATCAGTCTTGTCTGGCTTCAGTCTTATTGGGGTCTAATATAAAATATTTAATTCTAAAATTTTATTGCTGGAATAATAACAACACCAACAACAACATATATTTGGAAATCAGTGTCTTGTAGACCTAATAGATGAGGCCCGGGTACGTTTGTAGTTTATTCATTGCTTCACTATGTCTTTGAACTTGCTCTTTAGAAGTCTACAGAGAGCCTGAACATTCTCACCTCGAAAGGACACACGCATAAAACCTGGACCTGTGTCTTAGATCACTTTAGCCCCAACTCATTGTTGCTAGGATAGCTTAGCATCTCTGACCATCACCTCAGTGACATTGCCAAGCATAGTCATAGAGTCCCAAGAAATGAGCTGCTAGGAGAATAGAATTACTAGATGTGAAGCAGAAGTTGAGCCACATAAAACTAAAATACACAGGGAAAACCCCACTGTTGTTTTGCACAGGACCTTGGTCAGCTAAAGAAGATTAATTTCTCCCAGTCCAAGGGAACTCTGACCATTCAGAGTGATCTGACCATTCTATCAGCAGGGCCTGGGCTTCTGCTAACAGCTCTCTATGTTGATGGTTATCCCCTGCCTGGAGCTGCCAGCATTGCAGCTGGGATCCCTTGTTCTTTTATTTCCACCCCTCTCCCTGTTTTCTGTCACCGTGTCATGTCAAATCATTGTCAGGTGGCAGACACGGCACCTCCAAGTACAAAGGTATCAGGTTTCAGGACACAGACTGGAATAAATATAATAATGGGAGCCAGAACTAGGCACAGACCACTTATCAGGCAAGGAAATTGCTAATAAGTGTTGTTAGTGGTTTCTATAGGGAAGGACCTGGAGTACATTTCCTGGACAGGCAGGTGTAGCACGGCCTGTCCCAGGGTCCAGTTACAGACAGGCTTGTGTGATTAGTATTGATGTCTGTCACTTTGTGGCTGCCAAGCTGTTGATTCTGTGAAAGACCAAAGGATCTGGTTATCTGGTAATCAACACTCCTCTCAAGAACAGTGCTAGGGAAGCAGAAAGAGTCTTTCCTGAGCAGCGATGGAGAACATAGATCATGTTGCTGGGTTCTGTTTTCCTTTGTCCCTGGCTCTAAGAGTGCTCTGGCCTGTTCTTTACCTGTATCAACAGGTACTCATTTTCATTTGTCATGGAACCCAATCCTTATTCACTTAGAGTGAGCTAGTCCAAATTATCCATCCTATACAGGACAAGGGTAGAATAGCACACTTAATCTATATGTGTTCTATTCTAATTTTATATATATATATATATGAATACATGAGCTTGCCTTTTGAGGTAGAAAATCAATCCTTGACTTCTGACAAATTTCCAGCCAAATGTATGAATGTTTAAAGTTTTTATCTCACTCTATCCTAGCTTTGCTGAATAATTTCTTTCTTTTTAAATTATTTTTTATTTTATATTGATGTGCATACAAAAGTCTTTGCTGAATATTTTTTAATGATTTTTTTTAAATGGGGGGAAAAATCTTAAATGATTGGTAAAGGAGAATAAAATACCACAATTCTCTCCCTTGCAAAACTCTAAGCAGACACCTCTTTCCTGCCCCTGGAAAAATGTAGAACTCTTGCACTTTGGAGATATAATTAGTCTCATTCTTTCTTCCTAGCTCTCACTGTCAGAACTAGAAAAGGCAGAACCATGATGGCTTCTTTGGGGATTGAGGTTGCAAAAAATGTTTTACAAACTGCATAGCATCTCTTTGTTACTCTATAAGTAGCTAAACCTTTGTCCATACAACCTACTGAGCTCTGGTTGAATGCCTGTGATAAAGATGACATCCTTATTCTCAAAGAACATACCATCTAGTAGAAGAAATAGATGACCAGTAATGGATGTGAAGTGATATTTGCTAGGTTATAAGATTTTCATACACACATGTGCACATACACACACATGCACACTGAGGAGAGCAGAGCTAATATCCAGCTTTTAATGTGCTCATCTTTTAGGTTGTTATTGTGGTTGTTTTACTGTAATCATGTGCTGTCTAGGTGGTTAAAACTCATAGTGTCCTATGAACAATAGATATGAACCTGGTCTTATCTTGTACCATCCTCATTATTTCTGATACATTTCAGTGCATTGTTACAATCACCACATCTCTCCATCTTTTTGAGGGTCTTCCATTCCTGCTCTGACCCTCCATCTTCCCAAACATGGTGTCCTTGAGTTGCACATTCATTCATCTATTGATCTGGCAAGTCATTATCGCCAGTTTCTTAGGCTTCTTAGTTCTGTTCATTTGCGTCTGGTAAAAAACACCTTGGGATTTGCCTGCCTTTATCTTTATGCCTCTGAATTGGACTAAAGTCTGATATTCTAGTTAATTGGATAGGTTCATCAATAACTATATCACTTTTAGTTCTCATGGAAGGAAAATCTCCTCCCATATTCAACAACACAGGAATCTTGGGATTTCCTGGCCCAAGTCTCTTTTTGTAAAGAAAACTAAGTTGTGGGAGAGGAGAGGCAACTTTTCCATGCATGAAAGTAGCCACTACTTGAACTAAGACTTGGACTAGGATCAGATTAAGCAAATTCTTCCTGGAGTGTGGCTACCCCCTTCTCCCAAGTGAGTCTTTTCTCATGGGACCCTTGAAATTTGCACCCATTCATTCAAGCCACAGGAGGCTGATGGCCTTTGTTGAGGTTGTTGTGGGACATTTCTGAAAGAAAAAGGACATGTTGGCCCTACAGGGACAGAGCTAAAAGGGTAATGTAAGTCTGTGATACAGGCCAGACAGCTTACCTTTCTGCTCATTTGGAAAGCTCCAACAAGAGGAATTGAATCTGCAGATTGCATGTCTGAGTCAGCAAATGATTGCATTTTCAATATTACACTTCCTTTTGTTGGATGACGTCACAGTCCTGGCCTGACTCAGCTCATGTTTAGTGAATACTCTTTGCATAAATTATCAGAATACTGTCCCTCTGGACAAACTGACCTTGGTCAGCAGTTCATGAGACCAATTTCATTCTATAAAGTCATTGTTCTTCAAAAACACACTAATGAAGATTTCTGTGTTCTTCTAATAGTCATATTCTGGTAGTCAGTGGTAATTTAAAACAAATAAAACCAAAAAAAAACCCTTACAGACATTGAAAGAAGAAAATAAAAAAGAAAATATTTTGCATAGATTGGTAAACAATGGGAGGAGTTAATAGACAATATATACTAATACCCAATGCTTTGGCTTCTAGGATTCTAATTATTTCCACCATTTTCATTTCTTCTCATATGTTATTTCAGAAGCTCTGTCTGGTACACTTTGGGCATGTTGTCAGGAGGGACCAGTCCTTGGAGAGGGACTTGGGAGGGTAGAGGGGCGGCGCAGGAGAGAAAGATTCTGGATGAGATGGGGTGACTCAATATTTGGGGTAATGGGGTAGGTGTTTTCAGAGGCACTGAAACTGGCTCCTGTTAGAGCAGAGTTCAGAGCTGTCGGACATACGGTTGCTGTGAGTCGCTGGCGACTTGATGGCACATAATGACAGCAACGCACTGACATAATCCTAGGAAGTGCTGAGCTCCTACCTCTATAGTAGTGCAGTGTTTCTGAATGCTAAGTTGAGAAGCAAATGAAAAGAGCGTTGTGGAGGTAGAATTCATAAGACAGAGACTACTTTCCATTTCCTGCAGCTGTATAGGAACAAGTTAAGAAGCAATCCTTACTTTGTTTGAATGAAAAATATGCTTATGAGGAAAAGGTCGTTGCTTTCTGGCTGGGGGTGGTTTAAATGAAGAAAGGGTCTCAGAGAGACTCTGAAAACCAAGGTCGGCTGGGGTTTTGCATGAAGACCTACCAATGACAGAAGGGCCGACTGTAGGGAGGACTCTTAACTACTACCTTCCTCTGCTCTCTATATTCCAAAGGTGACCCGCACGCACTAAGGTGGGGCAGAGGAGTGATCTTTAGCATGTGCTTCATGGACCTTGAGCTGCTAAGTGACAAGAGATCAGTGTCTGAGCAAACATGTCAAGCTCACATTTGGAGAAGGTTTGCTCAGGCAAGGGAATCCCAGCCCTATGCTCTTTGTGCCCATAAAGATATCCAAAGTTTATCAGAGCAAACTAGGACATTTCTCAATTTATCCTTCATATCCATTCATTTTATCTTTGATCATGGAATGGTGAAATTATTCAGTATGATTGAGTGGCCTGCTGCAGGTCAAAGGAGGCTTCATTCTGATTGAGTTTGTTGTTGTTATGTGCCATCCAGTTGCCTGTGACTCATAGCGACTTATGTACAACAGCCCTAAATCCTGCTCTATCCTTTGACAATCTGTCTCTGGCACACTTACCCCCATTACCCCAGTCACTGAATCAATCCATCTAATCAAGTCTTCTCCTGCGCTGTCCCTTCACCCTCCCAAGTATGATCCCTCCTTACAACATGTCCAAAGTAGTCAGATTGAGTTTAGAGAACTAATAACTCTGGCCATGTCTTCAATGTGTCAGGTGGACCATGCATTGATAGAGGAGCCCAGTACTAGAGCCAGGGCTAATCTGATCTCAGTTCTTTCTCTCTTCCATATCTCTGCCATTTCTCTCCACTGGTGTTTGCTGGTTTGTGAATACATTTTCTCCTCTTTGTGGTAAAAACTTTCAGCTTAAACCTGTGATAATGATGCCACAGATCCAAACGTTTTGTAATTATAGCAAAGAGATTATTGCTTTCAACCTGTGCAAGCTGAAAAAAATTAAATAAAATGGAGGGTAACAGTAAGGTTCATGAAACAATATATGACCAAGAGCTTGTGGTGATGAAGGAAGAAGTTCAAGTTGCTCTGAAGGAATTGGCAAAAAACAAGGCTCAAGGAGTTGATGGCATGCCAATTGCCATATTTCAACAAACAAATGGAGCCCTGGATGTGCTAAGTTGTGACAAGAAATCTGGAGAACAGCCACCTGACCAGTTGACTGGAAGAGATCAATTATTTGTTCCCATTCCAAAGAAAGGTGACTCAGCAGTGTGCAAAAATTATTAAACAATATCATTAATTTCATATGCAAGCAAAATTCTGCTGAAAATTATCCAAAAATTACTGGAGCAACATGTCAAGAGAGAACTTCCAGATGTGCAGGCTGGATTTAGAAGAGGTCATGGTACTAGGGTTATTATAGCTAATGTTAGATGGATCTTGGCAGAAAGCAGAGAATAGCAGAGGAATGTCTCCAAAGGCTTTTGACTGTGTGGATCACAAATACTCTGAGAGGATTGTGGATCCCAGAACATTTGCTTGTACTTACGTGAAAACTATACTTGAACCAAGAGGCAGTAGTCAGAACAGAGGAAGGAGACACTGCATGGTTCAAAATTGCAAGGAATGTATTCTGTCTCCATACCTTTTCAATATATATGCAGAACCGATCATCTGGGATGCTGGGCTGTGTGAGGAGGAATGTGGCATCAGGATTGGTAGAAGATTCATTAACAACCTGAATTATGCAGATGACAAAATTCTGCTTGCTGAAACGGAGAAAGACCTGAAGCCCTTGCTGCAAAAGGTCAAGGGCTTCAACCTTCAATATGGATTGAAGCTCAACATCAAGAAAACAAAGATTCTCACCAATGGGCCATTGGCAACATCAGTATGGATGGGGAAGAGACTGAGATTGTTAACAGCTTAAGTTTGCTTGCCTCCACAGTCAACACTTTTGGTACCAGCAGCCAGGAAATCAAGAGATGAATTGCATCAGGAAAGTCAGCTGTCAGGGACATCTCCAGAGTACTGAAGAGCAGAAGTGTCAAGCTGGAGACTAAGATGTACATGATCCAGGCCATAGTCTTTGCAATTGTGTGCTGTGTATGCATCAGAGAGCTGCATTGTGACTAAAGATGATAGAAAGAGAATTGATGCCTTTGAGCTGTGGTGCTGGAGTGTTGAATATACCGTGGACGGCTAGGAGGACAAACAGGTTTGTCCTAGAGAGGGTAAAACAGGGCTGCTCTTGGAGATAAGGATTCTGAAGCTTCATCTGACATATTTTTGGCATGTTGTAAGGAGAGACCAGTCCTTAGAGAAGGACATAATGTTTGGGAGGGTGAAGGGACAGCACAGGAGAGAAAGACCAGATTCTGTGATTGGGGTAATGGGAGTAGGTGTGTCAGAGACAATGAGATTAGCACAGGACAGAGTAGGGTTTAGGGCTCTTGCACACAGGGTCGCTATGAGTTGTATGCGACTCAATGGCACATAACAACAGCTAAAAGACCCAGGAAAAAGGAGTATTTTGAAAGCTGGCTCAAGAATCTGGATCCATGCTTAGCTAGTCTCCTTTCTCTGCTCCAGCATCTTAATGGACCTGATAACAGAGGGTTTTTTCTGCAATTGTTTTCCTCCAAGTTATAGAATTTTAAAGCAAGAAAGAAAATTGGAGATTATCTTCTGAGATGAGAAGACTGGTATTTGAAGAAATTAAGTGACTTTTGCAAGGTTAGAGAGATATTTGTTGCCAGAGACAAGATAAGGACAAAGCTTACCCAACATCTAGTAATTTTTTCTCTTTCAGTTACTGCACCTGCCCCACCCAGGAAAATGTCCCTAGCCCATGGGTGGTTCAAATTGTTAATGCAGTCTGATGTAGGTTGAAAGGTTGGAGATGTGAGCCCACCCATCTGAGAAGTAAGGCTGGAAATTGACATTGAATAACAGCTACTGAAGATTCTCTGGAACACAGAGAGTTCTACTCTGATACACATAAAAATCTATTCAACTAACTAGTCATTATTACAGAAATAGTTCTAGGCTGGTTTCTACTCAACTAACTAGTCATTATTACAGAAATAGTTCTAGGCTGGTTTCTCTAAGTTCCAGAACCTTAGTGAATTCAAGTGATGTACACTTGGTGAGGAAAACAGGTATGCCAACAAGAAATCATAAAACAAAGCAGAATGATAAGGGAAGATGATATGTAGAGTGTGAGGCATTATCACCAAGGCTCTAAGTGCCTTGAAAATGGGATGGCAGAGGAAGTAGGGAAATGATTGCAGGAGGAACCTGGGAAAAGCAGAATGGGTGGGTGCATTTGGCATATCTCCTTACTGACTTGTTGCTGCTTTGAATTCATAGCAGTCAGAGGTTCAAGGTTGAGACTCAGAAGTCATTTCTAACACCAACTTAAAAGATGAACTGTGGGCCAGCACTCCACTTACTTTACCCGCCACTTTGTTTTACAGAATGCAGTGAGGTAGGTTGTATCATTCAGGGTCAGATGAAGAAACTGAGGGACAAAGAAACTGAAATGCCAATGTCAGCCAAATAGAGTCAACTATCTGTAGTATTCTTTCTCCTAATGGATTTCACTGCCTTTAGGTGGAAAACAACAAGTGTCCTTGAGATCAGAGATGGTTATAAAAGCAGAAACCTGTGTCAGTTGGCCAGTGCATCATTTGACCACTGTAGGCTCTTCATGTTTACCCTTAATTATTTTCTTGTGTGGATCTGAGTGGATGAACAATTTCTAGATTTGGAGCATTCAAGTATCTCACCAGATGTATTCTGAATGGTGTTCTAGGAGGCTCAAAGGACCCTCATCAGAGACTCTTTTTATGTTTTATGGTCGGTTGAACTTTATGACCTGAAGGAATTCTTTATTTGTTTTATTTATTGCAGGCCTGAAACTAAAGACTTCGCCTTTTCTTCAAACTTACAATGTTTACTGCCTGACAGAATTATTTTTCATTTTCCTTTTTTCTTCCAGAGCCCTAGAATCCTGTTAGGAAATTTCTAGTACAAGCATTTAGGGGAGATACCAGTCTTGGGGTTGGGCATCTGGGAGAGATAGACAAGCTCTTATTACAGCATGGAGGATGGGGAGATTACCTGGCCAAGTATCATTTCAGGTTGTGGCAGAAAGAGATTAGCTCCAATTTATCGCATTCACATTCTCCCCCTTTCCTCCAGATTTCTGAGTGTCATGGAAATGATATTTGTGAATCCCAGGGGCCTCTCACAGTGGTGTCAGTTTAGAGATCTTCCCAGATACATCTAAATGTGGACATAAAATGTAATGGGATGAAATTGAAAAAATATCTGTTTCTTGATTTTTTATTACTGTGGAGTTAAGAAAGCTATTTCTCATGTCGTTTCATAAATTTGAATCCAAATATGTATTTTAATGTGTAGTCAGATAGCTTTGGAACGTTTCAAACATGTAGACTTTCCTTTTTAAAGTTCGTCAATTATTTGACAATTTATGGGTATAAATTTAGACAGTACGTCTCTACCCATGTGCCACAAACATATGTGTTGTATGGTCAGAACTGTATGAGCATAAATGACCTATGATAAAATGTGAAAATAAGGAAGTTCACAATGAATACTCTGTATTTGAGTTCACTATTTTATTTCACACATATAAATATGAGTGAAATTAATTTCTTACTACTTGCTACACTGATTTTCCCCCTAGATTCAATTTTACTGTAAAAAAGACAACTATATAGATTTCCAGGAGTTCAAGGCAATTCCGTCTTAACTGAGTAGGAGAAACCAAAACTGAACCAAAATTTTTAAATTGGGTGATTGAGAGCACTAACTGGAACTCAAAAAAAAGTACAGCTAAAAGCCCTGGAATGGGAGGCTGAGAAGTGGCAGAGCCTTTTTCAGGAACCTGGTGTATAATACTGGATTATTATACCACGTCTTGGCAATATTCAAAGCGGCATTGTCAGCCACCACCTTTAAACTGAGCACTACTATTTTTCACTCAGTTGATCAAGCAGGTTGTTTGCTATTGAATGGGCCCTCGTTTCCTAAGAGGTAAATTCTATTTCTAGCAAGATTCACTTTGTAATGACACCCACTCAGGTTGGCATTCCAGTACAACCACACTTAAAAAATTTGGGTGCATTCCTGTGTCACGACACCAGCCAGGACAAAACCAGGATACACTACTTCAAAGCCCTGCATTTCCCCCGCCTCCCAGTATAAATGCTGTTTCTGCAATGAAAAAGAACATAGGAAGATCCCAAACTCGGGAAGAAATTATCACATGCCCCAAAGAAAAGGTTTTGTTTGTTTTGAGTTAAAATGTTTAGTGAGACAGGAATTCCCAGAGAGAGATACATAGCAATAGCTGCTTTCCTGGGGTTGCTATTAATTTTGACTAATGAAGGCCAATAACATAATCTTTGCCTGACAGGGCTGTGATTGACTAGATTTATAATACATCATTTTCCATTCATGATATATTTTTCTTATTCAGAAACATTGTTCTCTACCCTTGTACTCTTTTTATTATTATTATTTTATTTAATTTAGTATTTATTATTCTTTTTTTACAAAACTTTTTTAAAAAATAATTTTAATGAGCATTTACAGAGATTTTGGATTTCCATTCATTCATTGCTACCCTTGTACTCTTTGATGTTGTTTTTGTTGAGTACCGTCGAGTCAGAACTGACCCATAGCTGACCCTCCCATGGTTTTTAGAGGCAGTTAATTGCACACGAGGAGTTTACCCATCCTATTCCTGTGGAGCAGCTGATGGCCTCAACCTGCATGCTTTCGTGATTGCAGTCCAGCACCTTGCCACTAGGCCACCATAGCTATAAAACCCTAACTGGAAGATATGACTCAAGCCAATGTAGTCAATTAGAGCAAATATCTTTTTTGAGATTGTTCACAGCTTTAGTTTGCTTGGCTCCACAGTTAACACTCTTGGCACCAGCAGCCAGGAAATTAAAAGGCATATTTTGATGGGAAAGTCTGATGTTAAGGACCTCTCCCCAAAATGCTTAAGAGCAATGGTGTCATTCTGGAGACTAAGGGGTGCCTGATACAGGCCATGGCCTTTGCAATCAGTTGTTATGTGTCAGCGAGTTGGACAATGTTTAGGGAGGATAGAAGTAGAATTGATGCCTTTGAGCTGTGGTGTTGGAGAAGAGTATTGAATGTACCATGGACTGCTAAGAAAACAAGCAGGTTTATTCTGGAAAGGGTTAAACCAGGCTGCTCCTTGGAGGCCAGGATTCTGAGGCTTCATCGGACATAATTTGGACATGTTGTAAGGAGGAACCAGTCCTTGGAGAGGGACATCAAGCTTGGGAGGGTGGAGGGACAGCGCAGGAGGGGAAGGCCCTCTATGAGGTGGACTGATTCAGTGACTGGGGTAATGAGGGTGGGTGTGTCGGAGACAGTGAGATTGGCACAGGACAGAGCAAGTTTTAGGGCTCTTGTCCATAGGGTCACTATGAGTCGCAAGTGACTCAACACATTATAACAACAGCAACAACAATGTTGCCATAACAACAATCACCACAAAAATGCCACAAATAGGCCTCTCTGAAAAACAAGTATTTCTTTCTTCAAACTCTGTAGGCTAAGCATCTAACTGAGGACCTCAGCTGTGCCATTTCCTTCTGAGCACTTCTCTTCTAGTCTCTCTTGTTAACCAGCTGTCGTTGGCATTGGTTTGCTTGTAGATGGATCCTCAGGTGATATTAGACTTCCTGTTATGGCTCTCTGTCTATGCTGCTCTTTTTATCAGACAATTGTTGTTGTACTTGGGGATTATTTAGGTTTACAACCTACCCCATGTTTGTACTATTCATTCTCTTAAGGGGCTTCAGGCCTTTTGTTCATAGGGTCGCTATGAGTCGTGCTCGATATGAGTCATGCTCAACTCGAAGGCAATCAACAACAAGATTAGTAGCAGACTTGTTATGCAGTCCCAAATACTTACCCTGCTGCATAAGCCCATGATTTCTAACATCAGCGTCTCCTCTTTGGTTCAGTTCCCAAGCTCCTCTATGTCTCTGCAGTTTGAAGATTTCCTGGAAGGTCCACCAGAGACTCAGACCTCTCCAGAGAATGACTCACATAATTGTAGGCATGCAGGCTGCTTTTGCAGAAACTGATGAGCAGTGGGCCAGTCTGGATGCAGCTGGATGCTTAGTCCACAGGCTTTGGCTGTGGAATAAGTCAGCCAGTCACACTGCTGCTCCTGTGTTGGTATGATCTCCTTGTAATTATAAAGGAAAGCCCTTGTTTCCAAATAATCATATGTACAGGTCCAGAAGTTAGGACTGTCACATATCGTTGGGGGAACACAATTCAATCGATGGCCATCTTTTAAATTTGTAAAATGTTGGTGAATTCCTTAATTTTATTTGAAGGAGTATATACCATAGGACCAACATTTACCCACCATATTGTCAGAGAAACTGCAACATTAATGACTCATCTTGTCTAAAAGACAGAGGGATCTGAAATCTACAAATCTTCACTGCTTAATGTAGGTTCTCAGAGGGCCCTGACCTCACCTGCACTTTTGAGGCCAATTGACCCATCAGCAGAGGTCAATATTAGCAGTGGGTAGTGCATGTGGTTGAGAAAGAGGAACATAGTTGTCTTTTTTTTTTTATTTCCAAAACATAGTGATGTCTAAGAGCTTCAAAGGCAGGCAGAAAGCATCATGTATTTTGCCTAACCAAAGTCAGGTTCTTTTGGGTACATAAGAAGCATTTGGGGAGGTCTTTAAATTTCCGGCAACCTCCCCCAGAATTTCTATTCTCAATGACTGTAGTGAAGCGTAAGAGTTCATATTAATATTAGAAGCTTCTGGAAAACTTCAACCCTCAGCTTAAGTACTCACTCTCTAACTAGTTAAAGATACAAAAATGTTTAAATAATCCAGAGTATTCCGTGACTGTGTGGTCCCATGTGTGGTAGGCAATACCTGTACATGTTAAAGAAAGCAAAGGGATAATTGGAATCCATGAAGGGGTCTTAGGAAGAACTGGAACTAAGATTTAAATGATATCAGCCAACCCTGACAAATCCTATCATTTGTGGACAAGTTGATTCAACAACAACAATATGTATCACTTCAAGTAGCTGGATATTAGGCTGGTGGCCTAGTGGCAAGAAACTGTGCTGCAATCCCAAAGACACACAGTTCAAGGCCACCAGCTGTTCCTCCTATGAGATTAACTGCCTCTGAAAACCCTCCAGAGGGTCAGTTATGATTTGACAGTACTTAACAACAAACAACAATAAGTCATTTCAGTATTAAAGAAAAAAACCTCCAAAATTGAAGGATTACTTCATACTTAAAATGGCCTCCATTTTACTGTGCTGTGTTGTGTTGTGTTGTGTTGTGAAAGTCCGGTCTAGATAAGAAATGAATCCAGCTTTCTTACTTTCTAAGTTCAGTAGAATTGTCTTTATATGTTTTTATTCCTGGTCTTGGACGAGGCAATTAACTTCACTTAGTTTTATTTTCCTCATTATTCAATAAGGAGGAAGTGGTGAATGATTTCAGATCCCTTTTAAACCTAGCATTCTGTTTAACCCAGTTAAATGCTACTCATTATTACGTGACTGGAAATACACCAGGTCAAATGATGTTTCAAGCATAACCATCAGATACAGATGCACGCTATAGAGATGGATATTATACCGTCCAAGTTATCATCATTAGCCCTCTAGTCTTAAAATGGGAATGAATAGCAGTTCATATCTGTCATAGTTAGTGTTTGGAAGTCGGAAAGCCTGTGAGATTATTCACATATTTATTCCTGTGTACCGCATATGCCATGCAACGTCTCCCCTTCATCATGTGTCTATGACAATATCTCGAACAGAAAATCTCCATCAGCTGACTCTGACAGAGGTGTATTATTTACAATGGTGTCAAAATGTGCTTCATATAATTGACTGGGCTCATAATAAACCAACCTAAGAATCCTTTCTTCTATTTCTTCTCATTGGTAAATACTCCACTTGGTGTTCTTTCCTTCAACAGCTTCTTCATTATTTACAGTGGAGGGAAGCATACACCAGATGGTGCATGAGTTATATTATGAGGGGACTCTTTCATCTTGTGAGATTTTCCCTCTTCCTCCCTCCCACCATCCCTCCCTGCCTTTCTCCTTCGACTTTCTCTCTAGAGTTTGAGGATTTTGCTTCTGAAAATTAAGGGTAAAGGAAATCAAGTCAAGTGAACTCCATTCCTAAACCAAACAAAAGATCTCCAGCCTTCAGGAGATAGTGTCTTAATGACAGCGTAGCCAATCTTTTTATCCTCCTTTTTCTACTTAGTATCTATTAACTTCAGGGGAAATTACTACACAGTTGTGTCAACTGTAAAATGGGAATAGCAGTACTAGAAAACTTACAGAAGTATTATTAAATAAAAGTGAGCAATATAAAGTACTAACAATAGCAGCAATGATGAACACAACTGTTGGCCAAAAGCAACGTAAATCCCTGTCATTCATCTATTAGCCATCTGCCAATGGAAAGCTCCCTCAAGGCTCCTTCTAGAAAGGACTTGCAATCTTTTCTCCATCCCAACAAGATGGGAATGAGAACCTGCAGTTTGTACGCCTCTCTTATGCCTACGTGCCATGCATTATTCTTCACCTAATCTGAAGCAGTTTTTCTGTTTCCATTTTGCGCCTAAAAGGATGATGAATACTAAGTCATACCATCTGCCTGGATTCTAAGCTTGAAAAGGCAGGAGTGAGGCTTGTGAGGCACCACACTCCCTAATGGTATATTTTCACAACTGTGGTGACCACCTTCCCTTTTCCAGCATCCTTGCCTTGACTGTGCAGCCACATTTTGCAGTGAAATTATAATACACTGTATGTATGTTGTTAGAGGATGTTCCCTAGAGAGAAAGAATAGAATGCCTGGAAAAGGAGAGGTTCAGCAAAAGACAGGAAGACACTTTACAATATAGATTGATACAGTGTCTGCAGAAATAGACTTCAGTGTGTCAGAGATTGTGAGGATGGCACAGGACAGGACAGGGCTCAGATCTGTTGTTCATAGTGTCACTATGAGTTGTACTTGGCTTGATGGCACCTAACAACTACAACAAAAACTACTATTCTCAAATTTCAATGCATGGAGTCTGGACATAAGAAGCACTTATTTAGACAAGTATTTATTTTTTATTAAATAGCTCTGATGAAAAGTCCCAAAGCCATGCAATTTATAAAAATTCTTATAGGCCTTTTTCCTAAAGATATTTATAATTTGACACACAGTAAATTTGGGGTTATAAACACTATTCCTTGGTTCTCACCTAGAAAAAGAATCTATGTCAAAGCAAACAATTATGTTGTTGATTGCCTTCAAGCCGAGCACGATTCATAGCAACCCTATGAACAAGAGGCCTGAAGCCCCTCTACAACTATCAGCACTTATCAAAGTTCATAGAGTTTCCAGAGACATGTTGTTTAGGAAGAGGATGCCACTCCTGTGTCCAAACCTGTCATAGTATGTTATTGTTGTTGTGTGCCGTTGAGTCTCTTGTGATGTTCAGTGACCCTAAGTACTGCAGCTCTGAACCCTTCCCTGTGCTGAGCCAGTCTAATTTTAGTAGAATTAAATAATCAGAGAGAGGAATTCCTAAGGACAGGGTTCATTATCTGAAGTCTATTGAACTTTGTGACAATGGACTCCATATTCAGGCAAAAAGCATGGCCAAGGAATAATTAGTGGTAAAGTTGGGAATAGACTACTGGTGTCTTTATTTCCTGTCTACGGCTGTTCTTTTGACAGTACTATTCACCTTCTACAGGGACGTCTCATTTTGTGGCACTTTGCTTTATGGCACTTCCCAGATACTGGCAATTTTACAAATTGAAAGTTTGTAGCAAATCAGCCTCAAGCAGGTGTATTGGTGCCATTTTTCCAACCACGCATGTTTACTTCATGTCTCTCTGTCACACTATGGTCATTCTCACAATATTTCACATTTTTTCAGAATGCTACAACACACTTAATAGACTCCAGTTCATATGTGCTGAGAAACCAAAAAAGGCATGTGACTTGCTTTATTGCCCCTTCCCTTTATTGCAGGGGTCTGGAGCGAACCAAACCCTCAGTGTCTCTGAAGTAGGCCGGCACATTGCTGTAGGAAAGCTGCAAAATTTGGCAGATAAAATTAGCTTAGCCAGATTTAGTTTAACCAAAACAGACAGTTATGTATAGTTTCAAGTGCTACACCTAATAGACATGTACTGGCTTGAAATAAAGGGTCATCCTTTTTTTTTCCTTTTTATTCCTTTACATTTTTATTTTCCAGGTGCTTGATGCTCAGGCTGGATAATGCTCATTCTTCCTTCCTGAGACTCTCCATTGGCTGCCCTGTGCCCCAGCTTCTTTCTACATCCCATCTTTGAGTGGGACTCTGAGGCACTCCGAGTGAGAGTTCAGTAATTTGCCAACTGGAGTTAAGTTGCTAGCTTCCATCAAATTGGCCACCAACTCACGGTGACCTCTTGTAAAACACAATGCTGTCTGGTCCTGTTACACCCCCAGAATCACATGCAGAGTGACGCTTCTGATCTATAAGACTTTCATAAGTCATTACATCTTAGCTAATAGTTACTTGAAGAGAAATGTCACACGTAGATATTTAATGAAGAGAAAGGTATTCTTTCACACTTTAGGATGGCAGAAGCACCCAGGTAAGATTTCAGCTTTGGGAGAAGCCTTTCTCATTTTTAACTGTAGAGGAAAGAAGATCATTGGAGTGACCTGTGTCAAAGTTTGGGTTTATGCCCCTATAAGGAGCCCTTGTAATGTAGAGAGGTATGTGTTGGTCTACAAGCCATAAGGTGGATAGTTTGAACCCACCAACCATTCTTTAATAGAAAAACAAGGCAATCTTCTTTAAATAGTACAGCTTCAGAAACCAATTGGATAAGTTTGGTTTTGATTTTATATCACATCTTTGATCCTTTTATAAATGACTTACCAGATCATAGGGGACTACATAACCTCCACGTTACATCATGACATACAGAAACACCGAATAATGGTCCAGCAAGTAAACACCTATTTTGAGGGAGTACAGTTCAATCAATGACATAGTGTCAGGACATTCTTCCTAATATTTCTTAATCTGGAAGCTCTGCTGAATCCTCTTCAGCATCATGGCAGCGTGCAAGCATTCACAGACAGGTGTTAGCTATGCACAAGGTACATTGGTTGGAAATGCAACCCAGGTTTCTCTGTGGAAGGCTAGAATTCTATCAATGAATCACCACTGTCCTTAACTGAATCATTCTAGTTAGCTTTCTGGAATCCTGGGATGACAAGCACACAGGTCATGATATTCGTATAGCTAGTATTGAGAAAAACTAAGAGTATTGAACAGATGGAACACTCTTTAATATCACTTCACAAGTTGTCAACTACACTGCAGAGTAGAGTTAAATGCGTTTTATACACATTGGCCTTTCTACTATAGCTTTGATTTTTCTAGATATGACTAGTTGAATATGATACGACTAAATCATGTAGCTAAGAATCTGTAAGGCAAAGGAAATAAAACCACATTTTAAGCCTGACCTAGAATTACAGGATGGAGCAAATTACTGACATGATCAACCACTCATGGAAACTTGGAGGTTTGTTGCCACTCAAGGGCACCTCACAAGCAGATTTCTTAGCTCTCTACTTTTGGAAAACCAGTTGTTGAAAACTCTATGGAGCACTGTTCTACTTTCATGTATGTGGAGGTTCTATCAGATCCACTTGATAACAACTGATTTAAGCCTGGCCATGGGAAGTACAGTTTAAATACCATTGCTGAAAGAGAAAACCTCAGCTGTAGTTGATTGGATGGCTTAAATAAGGGGGAAGGAGAGATACAGTTAATTATTGAAGGACGGGACAATGCAAGTCTTCTAATTGGATGGAATGAAACCCAAATGGAAGGCGAATGGATGGATGAGCCCCAGATCACCTTGTTAGTATACATTATGATTACAGGCTGGATAGTCCTTTATTTCTTAGGTCTCTGGTGTCCTGTTTCATTAAATCAAAACTTGGTCCATTTATTCTCTGTGTCTCTTTGTAAATTTGTATTTACATTTGTTTTCCATTTCCTCCATGGGAAAAAATGCTGGCACAATAGAACAGGCAATTGAGAAGTGAGGTCTTTGATTGGCAGTTCTCACCTTTGTCTCTTGAACCTGGTAGAAAAGGTTTTTCTGTCTCAAAGGATGTAGTTATGAACCGTTTTATTTCAAGGCTGTACCCAGCTAGGCCAGAGTACAAAATGCTTCTCAGAAAAAAAGCTTAAAAATAGTGGTACACGTGATAATAGCAAAATTTAATGGAAAAGCAAACAATAAATGCTGGTGAGGTTGTGGAGAAATTTGAACCCTTATTCACCCTTATTGGTAGGAGTGTAAAATGGTGTAACCACTATGGCACTTTCTCAAAAAGTTGGAAATAGACATTTGACCCAGCAATTCCACTACTGGGAATATACCCTGAAGAAATCATAACTGCCACCCAAACAGATACCTGCACACCTATGGTTATTTCAGCTTTGTTCACAATAGCAAATAATTGGAAACAACCCAAGTGCCCATCAACAAACAAATGGATAGAGAAGCTCTGGTATATTCACACAATGGACTACTATGCTGCATTGAAAATCAAGGAACTTGTGAAATATTTCACAAAATGGGAGACCTTGGAGGACATTATGCTGAATGAAATATCTTAGTCACAAAAAGACAAATACAGTGTAAAGCCACAACTGACATAGGGGGCAAGGGGAGACTGAGAAAGATGGGATAAATAATGTATACTGCATTGAACAGATGAGGGAGAGAACTGTTTAAAAGGGATATGTGATTAGGTATTATTGTCATGACAGGGGTCCAGAATGAAGGCTTAATAGTGGAGTGGACTTGGGGGGAGGGATTGTATAACAATGAAATAATTGTTTTCTTTTACATATCAAAAAGAAAAGCGAATTGTGGGGGAGGGGTGGGCAAGGAGAAAAGTGCAACAGTGAATGAATGGAAATCCGAAGTCTCTGTAAACTTTCATTAAAATAAAATTTGTTGTTGTTGTTGTTGTTAAGTGCTGTCGAGTCGTAGATGATTTATAGCGACCCTATGAACGAAAGACTTGAGCACTGTTCATAGAGTTTCCGGAGGCAAACCATTCTGGAAGTGGATGCCACTCTTGATTCCGACCTTGTTTTAGTTGGGAAGCTCCACCAAACACTGTCCACCATGGATAACCATTATCACATTTGTCATATCATTGTCACAGTGTTTAGCATCACAGCAACCACGAGTTACCTCTGTACAGACTAGTGCTATACTACATAGAAGAATGTTTGACAAAAAGTAATTTAAACCAGGCCTGAGTGCCACAGATTAAAATAAAATTAAAAAAAAAAAAGAAAAGAAAAAGAAGGGAGCTCTGATAGCCTAGTGTGTAAGCAGTTATGCTTCAAACACAAAAGTGGGAAGTTCAAATGCAACAGTAGCCCTAAAGTAGTAAGGTGGACAATCTACTCCTCTGAGGTTGACTGCCTTTAAAAACCCACTGGAGGGTCAGCTATGAGTCAATACCAGCTTGATGTCTATGTATGACAATTGATGGGAACCAGAAAACGTAATAGTAGAAGGGAGTACTTGAGAGTCAGGCTTGAACCCTGGTCTTAATCAGGATGGATGTGGAGAAGGTGACAGTGTCAAGAGCATTTGGTGTTGAGTTGTTGTTGTTATTTGCTGTCGAGTCACCTATGACTCATAGTGATCCTATGTACAACAGTCCTGAAGCCTACCCTTTCCTTAGCCAGTCTCACTGACTCTGACACACCTACCCCCATTGCCCACTATACCAAGCTGTCTCATATGGGTCTTCCTCTCCTGTTCTGTCCCTCCACCCTCCCAAGCATGGTGTATTTCTCCAAGAACTGTTTTCTTCTATCCACGTTCCCAAAGTATGTGAGACAGAGCTTCAAAATCCTAGCCTCCAAGGAGAAACTTTATTTCACCCTTTCCAAGATAGACCTGTTTGTTTTCTTGGCAGTCCATGGTATGTTCAAGACTCTTCTCCAGCATCACAATTCAAAGACATCAATTTTTCTCCTGTCATCCTTAGTCATTGTCCAACTTTCTGATTCATAGCAAGTAATTGCAAAGAGCATGACCCGGATCAGACACACTTTAGTCTATAGACTGACATCCTTGCTTCTCAGCATTCTGGAGAGGTCCCTGACAACAGATTTAACTAATTCAATTCATCTTTTGATTTCCTAACTGCTGGAGCCAAAACTGTTGGTTGTGTAGTCAAGCAAGCTGAAATTGTTAACAACCTCAATCTCTTCTCCACCTGTCATGGTGCTGCCAATTGGTCCTAGGTAACAATCTTATCTTCTTGATGTTGAGCTTCAATCCATATTGAAGACTACAGTCTTTAACCTTCTGCATCAAGCACTTCATGTTATCCTCAGTTTCAGCAAGCAAGGTTGTATAATCTGAATAACATAGATTGTTGATTAGTATTCCACCAATCCTGATGACACATTCCTCTGCAGAAAGTCCAGCCTCCCATATGATCTGTTCTGCATATAGATTGAAAAGATATGGTATAGATAGGACATATCCTTGATGCATTGTTTTCCTGATTTTGAACCATGCAGTATTTCCTTGCCCTGTTCTGAGGCCTGCTTCCTCATCTGAATATAGTTTTTGCATAAGTACATTTAAGTGTTCTGGGATTCCAATTCTCCTCAAGTTTAGCCACAATATGTAGTGCACACAGTCAAATGCTTTTGTATAGTCAATGAATCATAGATAGACACTCCTCTGGTACTCTTTGCTTTCTGCCAAGAACCATCTGACATTGGCGATAATGTCTCTAGTCCCATGACTTCTTCTAAAACCCAGCTTGTATTTGTAGTAGTTTTCTGTTGATGTAATGTTTCAGTTGTTTTTGGATAATCTTTGGCAGGATTTTACTTGCATGTGATATTAGTGATGCTGTTCAATAATTTCCACACTCTGTTGGGCCACCATTTTTTGGAGTGGAAATAAATATGAATTTCTTCCAGTCAGTTGGCCAGGTAGTTGTCATCTACGTTTCTTGGCACATCCTGGGCAGAATGTATTTGTTGAAATATGTTAACCGGTATTAAGTCCCCAGGAATTGATGTATGTTGGGTTATTTAAACATATATTTTGGAATGAAATTTTTCAAATCACCTTTTTCGTAGACCTACTGTCTATATTGCTTAGAAATCTCCTTTATTTCCTCTGACATTGCATAATTCAAACAGTCTGTATTCTGATGTTTGGTTGGAGTTATATATCCAACCAAGCTTGGGGTTGTTAGCTGTCATTAAGTCAAATTTCAATTTGGGATACAATAGGATCAGACTATTCTGATCCATAGCATTTTCTTTGCTTGATTTTTCAAAGGTCTATCACGAGAACTTTCTCTCTGGTCTGTTTTAGTCTGGATATTCTAATGAAATTTTTTTAACATTATAGCAACAAAAATCCCTCTAATGACAGGTGGCAAATGTGTGTGAGGAACCTTGACCAGGAATCATATTCAGCTCTCCCATATGCAAAGCAAGACTTTCACCACTGACCCACCACTATACTCATGCTTAGGGTGAAGTTGCTCTCAGTGCAGAACCCACTCATCACATGTTCAGGGAGAATGGAAGAATCTATTAGAAGCTCAACAAAAGATGGTGAAGAGTATTAGCTAAGAATTAAACTCTGTAAAATACTGGGAGAAAGAAGAAGGATAAATTTTTAAAAATCATTAAAATTAGTATACATGGTGGCCTAGTGGCAAGAAGCTGTGCTGCAACCCTGAAGGCATGAGGTTTGAATTCACCAGCTGCTCCGATGGAGAAGGATGGGTAATTGACTGCGTCTGAAAACCCACCAGAGAGTCAGCTATGGGTCATTTTTTACTTGATTGTACACAAAAACAACAAAAAAAATATACAAATATATAGTGGTGTTGTTGTTGGATGTAACTGAGCCAAATCTGACTTACAGTGATTTCTCTCTGACAATAGAACTACCACATGGAGTTTTCTTGACCGATTTTTGCAGATGCAAAATGTGGGCTCTTCTCCCACAAAACCACTGTGTGCGTTTGAACCACTATCCTTTCTGTTAGTAACCAAGCACTTATCTTTTGTGACATGTGGACTCCTTAAAATATTAAAAATATACAATATTTATGTTATATTCACAGTGTGTCTACTAAGGATAAAGCATGATGCAAGGCACAATGAGAAATACTTGATGGAATAGAAAACCTAGTTGTTGTTGTTATGTATCGTTGAGTTGCAAACAATTTTTAGCTGACCATCTAGCAGATTTTTAGAAGTTGTAAACTACATTGGAGGAAATTGCCCATCATTTTCCCATGGAGCAGCTCGTGGATTAGAACCTCATTTCTCTGGGTTGGCAACTCAATTCCTTACCACGAGGTCACTAACAAAGGATACCTACAAATATCAGGAAATCTATAGGATCTAAAATCACTAAGTAGTCCAGAAATACCTAGTCTTCTCTATGATTTGGCATTAGATACAAGATAATTCACCTGTGCGTTTTATGAGCAATAAAAATAGGATAGTACCCAACAGTCACTGTAAGCAGTTTCTCTCCCTTCTTTGAAAGGCAGTGATAATAGTTTCTTGTCGTATTGCCTGCTTTTAGAAAAGGTATAGACACATTCCTTCTTTGCTTCATGACCTTTGCAGGAGAGGAGACCAGTCCAGAAATATTAACATTCTTTATGGCTCTGATTCTCCTCAGAGATCTGAACATGGATGTTTATTGGCCCATTACCCAAACTCGGGACACATGGACAGCAGTAACACTTCATTTGCCAGCTAAAGTCATGTTATCCCTTACATAATTCCAACTGCCCATTGGGAAAGCTTTGAAAACATGGATGAGACTGTTCTTCAGGAAGTAAGTTTAACAAATCAGAGTGGTAAAATTACATAGAGGGAGCAGTTCAAAGCAGGGTCCTCTCTTTGGTAATACCTTATCCCAGTGATCTGTCAAGACTCAAATTGAAAACTAGGGCAGCCTAATAGACAACTTGATGCTGAGGGAAACAAATGTTTAGGTGATGTTTTGTTTTGGGTTTTTTTAAAATCAACTATTTTATTAAACAGTTTTTTTTTTAAAAAAAATTTAAAAGGTACACAGGAAATTATAATTGTAATGAATGTTCCTCTTGTTCCCACCACTGAATTTGAGAAGTGCTAACATTCTGTCATATACATTGCAGATGAGTTTTATTTTTAAGAAATAATATCTTTGGGAAAAAATTAAATCTCTCATATTTCTCTTTATACTCTCAGACATATTGCTACTACCCCAAAGCAAACACTGTCATAGATTTGGTGTGATTCAGTCCATTTTTATACTTTTGCAACATGTATGTCCATCAGCACTAGGGAATATTGTATTTGTCAGGCAAATGGGAGAACCACTACTTTGTGGAATCACTTAGTGGTAACTATTTATGAACTTTACAAAAGTGTTTAATATCTCTTTTGAAAACTTGAGGGTTTTTTTCCCTCATTTAAATCAACATTGTGTTTTGGACAATTATCCATACTGATGTAGTTTCTTCATTTGGGTTTACTCAACTCTTCCATCTTTCTGACTTAGAGTGCTAGCTTATTTTATTTCAGTCTTTTAAATTTAAATAGATTCACTTATGTTTATATAGTTTCCTTTAAGTATTGCTTTAACTGCATCCCAAAAGTTTTACAGTAACTTTTTGACATTTGTAAATTCAAATATTTTATAATTTTTATTGTAATTTCTTGTTTAACCTATAAATAATTTAGTTCTTTAGAATTTAAATTATGATAATTTTCTTTTCTCTATCTATTTCAAATTCAATTGCAGGTGGCCACAGGTATGACCTATTTTTTATTGACACTTTCTAAGTTTGAAAGGGTTTATTTGTACACTGACATATGGTAATGTTTTATAAATATTTAATATATATTCAAACAATGTTCTTTTCCTCCAGCCCTCCAACTCAAGTTCTTTCACAATGCTTCTTCATCTCATGAAATAATACCCCATTCCTGTCAGATAACTCTAAATCATCTTTAACTCCTTACATTTTCTATACCCATATTCCGTCTTCCAATCTATCCTGAAGCTCTGCCTTCAAAATGTAATTTGAATCAGCTCACTGGAACCACTTCTACAGCTCCACCACACCTATTACCTGACTATTGCAGTAGACTTTGAACTGGTTCTATTCAGTACATATTTCAGTCTTTATTCAGTAGCAGCCAAAATAATATTTTAGACATGTTGCCAGGAGGGACGGGTCCTTGGAGAGGGACATCATGCTTGGGAGGGTGGAGGGACAGCGCAGGAGGGGAAGACCCTCTATGAGATGGATTGATTTGGTGACTGGGGTAATCGGGATGAGTGTGTCAGAGGCGGTGTGGTTGGCGCAGGATAGAGCAGGGTTTAGGGCTGTTGTGCATAGGGTCGCTATGAGTCGAAAACGACTCGACGGCACATAACAACAACAACAACTTGAATCATGTACCTCCTTTGTTTAAATCTTCCAAAAGACTCTTATTTATTTCGAAGTAAATTACATTGTCTTTGCCATAACCTTCAACGCTTCTTACAATCTAAATCCCTGTTACCTCCTTGATCTTATTTGATAGCAGTCATTCTCTAGTTTGCCAGGTCATAGGCTGCTGTATCAGGTTCTCTACACTTACTTGTACATCTCCCTGTAGTTGTACCTTTGCATGCATAGCCTCATTCAATCATGTCTCTATTTAGAGACATTCTTCTCAGAAATATCTTAATTCCCCAGACACTCCCTACCTTATCAGTCTCACCCTTATATGACTTCATTTTCTTCATATTACCCTTTCAACTATTACTAGACTATAAACTTTGTAAAACAAGAATATTTAATGTTTCATTCACCATTCACTACTCTGCCTCAGGACCTAGAACAATGTAGAAGTTTAATAAATATTGGTTAAATTAATGGAAGGTTAAAGGGGGGAACCCCAAAACCGCCAAACTTCTATTGCTAGGGGAAACAGCTCTATAAATATCCTTTGTGTCTAGATTATTAATTGTGCTGCTAATAGTCTAAGTTTAGCTTCTTTCTTCTGTTTTGCAACTATCTGCATCTATGGTATGTTCTTCCTAAAAGTGTCTTTACTAGTCATGATAAGACAAAAACAACAACAGAACCCCATTGTCATCAAGTTAGTTCTGACTCAAGATAACAAGAGATTATGAAATCTCAATGGTTTAACACAGCAAAAGTCTTATACAAATTCAGCTTTTTTGTGTGTGTGATTCTCTAGGTATCTGTCATCCATAAGGTGATTAATTGATTTAGCTAATTTTCATCTTACCAACAATAGCAACCATACCAGCAAAATGATATAAAATTTGAAACTACAAAGAAAAGAGCTCATGGAAAGCTCACATGAGGATTGGTTTGTTTGTTTTTTGTTTATTTGTAGTTTTCCTGAGTTATAACACATGTTACTTTCACTACCAGACTTTTGGCCAAAACGATCTTTCCATTTTAGTATGTTATGTCCAACTTCAGGTTTGTCTGTAGTTAGTGCACCTTGGCAGATGCCTTGAGTCAGAGAACCCTGGACTTTCTCAGTAATGGAAAATGTCATCATTGTTACATCTTTTAATGACTTCTTCAAGTATTCTCTCTGTTGTCCAATTATAGAGATTATAAAGGTAGAAGTTGAAGGTATCTTTTAATTTCTCTTTTCATTCTTTACTTCATTATTTATCTTTCAGTGCTAGATTCAGAATTATTTCCTTAGTACTGTCCTCCATTTCATCAAATCTCTCTTTAGCCATGGAACTCAGATTTATTCAGCCTCTAGAGTTTTGAAATTTCATTTAATGTTTTTCTATCATCTAATTTACTATTTTATTTATCAGTTGTTTTCCTCAATTTATACTTGTTACCTTTTAAAATATTTTCTTATTTAAAATTATATTAGCTATTAATATCTAAATACTTGTACATCATTCAGGCTATTGTAGTCTTTTTTTTTTTTTTTCAAGAGTCAAGTCATCTGCTTATTTTGTTGGGCATTGTTTTTCCTTTTTGGTTTTGAATTTTAGCTTCCTAGCATATTTAGAGTGAAAATTGTCTTTTCTTCCTCAATCACTAAAATATCTACTGCAAAACATAGATTTGCAGTATCTTCTATGTAGCAGCCTATGAACTTGAGGCCAGAAACAAGTCTTGTGCGGTGAACTAACATCCTTTTCTCATCACACTATTGAGATATTATGAGTCTAGTACTAAGACATAAATTTTGTCTGTGAATTGTTGTGCCCCTTCCTTTCTGATATCATTTTACACAATCCATAACATCATCTTTTCTGTTTTGTACCGTAGGCTGAGAGATTCTACCAGGTTACAAATTCATGCTCTGAGTTGTTTTACTAGATCTGAGTTCAGTCCTTGAAACTAGCTCACAGACTTTTCTGGTTCTTGTCCTGAATTTCAAAAACCTCATAGCTCCCAACATCTACTTCTTCTGTCAGTTTTCGTATTTTTCTGACTTGTGTGGATACTTGTCTTGTTCCAGGAACATATGCTGTTATTGTTAGATACTGTTGAGTTGATTCTAACTCATAGTAACTTCTATATACAACAGAAAGAAACACAGAATGCTACCCGGTCCTGCACACCTCACAATCTCACAGTCCTTGTTATGCTTGAGCCTGTTGCAGCCTTTGTGTTATTCCATCTTATTGAGAATCTTCCTCTTTTCACTGACCTTGTATTTGATCAAAGATGTTGCCTGTTCCAAGTACTAGTACTTCCTGATGACATGTCCAAAGTATATGACAGGGTCTCACTATCTTTGATTTTTTTACATCATTGTAGCTTCACTCTCTCCAAACAAGAAAAGTTTGTTCACTCTTCTGGCAGCCAATGGTACATTCAACATTCTTGGGCAAACTCATAAATCAAATTTATCACATATTTTCCGTTTTTGAAATATCACTTTAGATTGTTTTTATTTGGGTAATATATCCACAAAGAGACATTGAATATGTAAATTCACAATGTAATCTTGGCCATAATATTTTCAATTTAATTTAAAAAGTTTGTGTTGCTTCTAAAAAATGTTTGTGCTCATTATCAGATATTTAGAAACTATAGAAATATATTTAAATGACAAATAATACAGCAACACTAAAATAATTAGCATTTCAATGTCTATGTTTTGTTTTCACTAAATATGATTTACACAATATATTTAGTTTTAAATTTGTCTCTTTTATACCAGACATTATAGGGTGTACTTAGGATGCTATTAAATAATCTTCAAAAGCAATTTTTTAAACAGCTCCTTAATGCACCAACATATGGAGGTACTATAACAACATAAATCATCCAAATTTTTAAATATCTCTTAGCATAAATTAACATGCAATTACTGAGTAAGATTACTTTAAGGTATATGATAAACAATGAAATATTTCTATCCAAAAAAGATACTCAAACAAGTCTCTAATGATATCATATTCATTCTTTAATCAGTATTATTATTTCTTGAATTTTATCAGTTTGACAGATGACAAATACTGTTTAAATGCTTTGCGCATTGAAAAATTCTTCTAGATAAGATTTTAGAGTCCTTCCCTTTCTGGTTTGCCAAGTTCTAGTGTTTTCTGTTTTTCATAATTTCTATGTATGTGCTGGGTTTTCTTATTTATAGACATTGTTTTCTATTATGACTCTATGCTGATTCCTTAGTTAATTATCTTTTGTTTAGTCCCAGTTTTACAGGTATTATTTCTGCTCTGCAGTGTGCTGTAAGAATTGATAATGGTCAACTTAGTTTCATATTTTCAAAACAGGTTGTAACGGAATTTATTTTTAGACTTTGGTGTAGTATTTATTCTGGGAATTATTTATTTGCTTAAATTATTATTATTTTTTTTCTTTTTATTGTACTGAGTTTTGAGAATATGATGTGGATCTGTTTGGGTTTTTTTTTCTCTTCTGGAGTTTTTTAAAGCTATTGAATGCATGGTAAGTTTTTATTTAAATCCCACATCTATTCTTTTAAATGCATGTGTTTATCCTCATTTATAATTTATATTATCCAAAGTTCTTTTTATATTTTAAAATGTATTCACTCTGCTATAGGTTGGCAGTTGTATGATGGTTCTTGACCCGTTATTTCTGGTAGATTTTGCTGTGTCTATGTGGTGTCTGACGATTTTATCACCTACCACATAAGTTATATGACTGTTATATCTTCATTGCAGAGGATTTCTTTTATCAGCACAAAATATTATCTTCTTTTCCCAGGTTATTGCTTTCTGCCTTGAATGCTGTTGCTATTATTACTTTCTGAGGGACTTTATCAAATAGCATTAATTCAATTTTTAAGCCACTTTTAAATTTTTTATTTAAATGCCTCTGTTGATCTGTGTATATTTGATTTTGAACACATTATTTAAAACAATTTATGACATTTATATTATTGCTATAACATATATTTTGGGTTAATTTTATCATCTTATACTATTGTTTTCCTTCTTAATTATTATGCTTTATCACATGTGAATAGAGAAAAAATTAAATTCTTTCAGTGACTTTACTATTGACAACTCGTTTGATTTTCAAAGAAATTCTTAAAATCTGTAACCTTTATAAAATTAAAAGAAACAAGATCCTACTGAGTAACTTTTTATTTGGTTTCTCGATGCTCTAGTGCAATTTCCAGCCTCTCGTCTGACATCCATTTCAGTTTTTCCTTTCTCCACTATCTTTGTAATGACTGTTTGCTCTCATCATGGATAATATCTAAGATATTCTAGATTTTTATTCTAAGGAGTACCCTCGATGCTCTTTCTCCAAGACAGATTTGTATGCTATTTTGGCAGTCTGTGATATATGCAGTACTCTTGGCTAACAGCACAATTCAATTCAAAGATTTCAGTTCTTTAATGTTCCTTACTCATTGTTGAACTTTCACATGCATATGAAATAATTGAAAATCCTATTAATAACTTCATGTATGTGCAGAAAAAGTCCATATAGCTCACATATTTGCACTAGGAAATGCCTAGTTCTATTCCACGATGAGGGAGCTCAGGTGGCCTAGTGAGTGGTAGGGAGTTAAGCTGCCAACCCAAAGGCAGGTGATTTGAATCTTCCAGCTGCTGTGCAAGAGAAAGGTGGACAATCACGTGCCAGGTATTTACAGCCTCTGAAAACCTCCTGGAGGGTCAGCTATGATTTGGTTTCAACTCAAGGGCACATGGCAACTCTAACAACATTCAAAGATGGTTCTATGTAAGAAACCCAGTTTTTCTCAGAAAAACTGGATGAAATATGTTTACGGCATTGAAGTCTATGGGGGAGAGAATAGTCTAAAAGTATTATATTTTAGGGCATTATTTTTATCGTAGGAGTATGCAATGAGGGTTGCAGAGTGGATTATATTTGGGGGTGGGGTGGGGTTTGGGGAGGTGCGGGGGGGATTGTGTACCAATGAGGGAGTTTTTCTTTTGCTTTTCAAGGAGAGGAGCAAATGGGGGGGAGGGGTTTGTGCGAGGAGAAGGGTGCAACAATGAATGAATGGAATCCCAAAATCTCTGTAGATGTTCATTGAAATGAAAAATAAACAACCTAAATTAAAAAAAAATTTTGACTAAGACACAGATAATGTAGACCCATGTTCATTATAGACCCATGTTCATTATAGCATTATTTATAATAATAAATGTATGAGACAATCCAAAAAAAAAGAAAAGAAACCCATATTCATATTTCTCATTATATTGCTGTTGTTGTTAAGTGTGGTTGAATTGTAGACAACTCATAGTGACCCTCTTGGTGACTGAGCTTAAAAATCCTTGCTTCCAGAGACCAACCTATTCAGGACAGATCTGTTTGATTTCTTGGCAGTCTGTGGTATGTTCAGTACTCTTCTACAGCACCACAACTCAAAGGCCTCGATTATTCTTCTGTCATCGTTAGTCATTGTCCAGCTCTCTGATGCATAGCAAGTAATTGTTTCATTAAGGAATATGATTTCCATTGAACTGATGAACCACGGAATTGCTGTCCAGAATTGCCATTTTTCTTTACTATTCCTAGTAATTCCATTGTTAAAGTGGTAGTGTCCATTTTGCATAATTTCCTGGTTTTTAATACGGATCCCCATAAAAGGCAAGCTTCCGTCACTCCAAGGTTGCACTCTTCTTGGTCCCAACCCACCCTACAAGCAAACAAACAGGAAACCTGGGAATAGTGAACAGTCATTTAAATACCTGGGTTCTGTTTTAAGCATAATAGGGAAAACATGACCACCCGGGAATTTAGGGTGATTTGGGTCTGCATTCACTCAGCTACAAGAAGCTGTTCTCTCCCATGACATTGATTTCTCTTTCATTTGTCTTTTCCATTTCCTTTTCCTGGGCCAGATGTGTGGATTTTCCTGTTGTGCCCAATGGCAGAGTAGACTTCTGGAAACTGCCAGCACTATTTGTAGTCTGTTGGCTTCTCAGATGCTGAAGAGAACATTTTCTGATGTTTCACAGCCACAGGAAGGAGCTGGGGATAGTTCAAGAAGGACAGCTTGGGTGGAGTTTTCACATGTTTCTCCTTGTGGAGAATACAGGGCCGGGAGCTGTTATGACAGGGGCCAAGTTGTATTCCTGCCCTTAGTTTTCACTGGGGCTTGTGAGAGCAACCACGATAAATACAGAGCTAGAGCATGGAACATGATTTCCTTATCCTAAAATGCCAGAATCTGAAAGGCTTTGGAAGGTCATGGTATCCAGCCTTCAATCAAAATCAATTTTACATGGAATTCTACTAGACGGAGTAAGATGTAAATACTTCATCGGGACTTCTGAAATACACACCAATAGAAACCACTGATGAGCTGGGATGAATTCCACATTGTTGTCATTGTATATACCACTGCATCAACTACAAATCATAGCAACCCTATGAGCAATGGTTCTGAGTCTTGCCCTATCCTGAGCCAGTATCATGGTCTCTAACATACCTTACTCCACTGCCACCATCACTGTGTCAATACATCTCATCCAGGCAGGGCCTTTCTCTCCTGCACTGACACTCCACTCATGATTGCCTTCTCCAAGGATAGGTTGTTCCTGGCTTCATATCCAAAGTATGTGAGACAGAGCTTCAAAATCCTTGCCTCCAAGGAGCAACCTGGTTTTACCCTCCCTGTGACAGATTTTTATGTTCTTTTGACAGTCCATACTATACAATACTCTTCTCCATCACCACAGCTCAAAGGCATCAATTCTTCTTCTGTCATCTTTAGTCAATGCCTAGCTTTAAGATGCATATCCAAGAATTGAGAAGACCACAGTATGGATCAGACACACCTTAGTCTGTAGACTGACACATTACAGTTTAGCACTCTGGAGAGGTACGTGACAGCAGATTTTCCCAGCGCAATTTGTCTTTTGATTTCCTGACTGTTGTCCATTGTAGATTCAAACAAGATCTAATTGCTAACAACGTAAATGTTTTTTCAATTTATCATCATGCTACCTCTTGGCCTGGAGGTGAGGATCTTTGTTTTCTTGATACTGAAATGCCATCCATATTGAAAGTCCTTAACCTTCTGCAGCAAACACTTCAAGTTGGTGAACAATGTTGTGTCATCAATGAAACACAGGTGGTTGATGAATCTTCCTCCATTCCTGATACCATATTCTTTTTCATAAAGTCCAGCCTCCCAGATTATCTGTTACACATATAGATTGAAAAGTCTGGAGAAAGGATACATTCCTGACCCATCACTTTCTTGATTTTGAACCATGCAGTGTTTCCTTGCTCTGTTTGGACAACAGCTTCCTGGTCTAGGTCTAGGTTTCACATGAGTACAATCAAGTATTCTGGGGTTTCCATTCTTCTCGACTTTTGCCACATACCTTTGCATAGTTGATAAAACACAAATAAACATATTACTGCAACTATCTGCTTTCAGCCAAGATCCATCTAAAATATGCAATGATATTGCTAGTTCCACGGTCCCTTCTAAACCCAGCTTATGTTTCTGGCAGTTTTCTGCGAAATACTGTGTTAGTCATTTTCCAGTAATCTTCATCAAGATTTTGCTTGTATGTCGTATTGTTTAATAATTGCCACATTCTGTTTTATCACCCTTTTTTTTTTGGAAATGGGTATTCCACATAGCTGAGTTAAGCGTCTATGCAAAACTAAAGCAGACTCAAGGATTTCTTTCCCCCTCTACATTCCTATCAAACTCAATTTCAAGTTGCAGTCTTACCACTTATCTGAAAGGCCTCACACATCAGAAAGCAGAAGATAAAAGCCTACAAATCAGAGTGTGTGGGCCCAGTGTCTGAAGAGAGTACATGAAGGAATATGAGGCCAAGGATAGCTTCTGCAACCAACCAAATAAACAAGTGATGTAAGAGTCCCTCAAGAGTGGAAGGAAATGCCCCAAAAGATATCAACCTGTTACTTTTACTGTATGGAAGAGTAAGGTAGACAAGAATCTAGGAGGGCAATACTAGCTTGTCTTGGGCCCAGTGATTCCAACTACATGTATTGTAACTGAAGAACAGATATTTTAATCTGGGTAACTAGTGTCCTAGGGGGTAAGGAGCTGTGCTGCCATTCCAAAGGCATGCAGTTCGAATCCACCATTTGTGCTAGGAAAGAAAGATGGGCAACCTCGTCACTTATGATTAAACTGCCTCTAAAAACTTTCTAGAGGGTCATCTATGAGTCAGTTCCAAGTAGAAAGTACACAGCAATACCAACTCTAGTAGAACCTTCTGTCTTGCATTTTTAGAGGGAACAGAAGGGATCAAGAAAGAGTACCAACTTTTGTATAGTTTTTCTACCCAGAGACAGTTATGAAGTCTTTATTTGGTTCTTGATGACATATTAAACAAAGTACAAAGTTGCTGTGGTTGTGTGCTGTCTGCTCTGATCTATAGTAACTCTGCGTAATGTAACAAAATGTCCCCATAGCGTTTCTTAAGTTGTAATCTTTAAAAGAGCAGATTTCCAAGTCTTTTATTTCATGGATATGCAGGGTAGATTCTAACCACTGACCTCCTGGGGTAGCTTGCCTAGCCTTTAACTATTATGCCATGCCATCAAAGTGTCTACTAAAGGGTAATGTTGTTAGGTGCTGTCAAGTATGACTCATAGTGACCCTATGAATAATAGATCTGAATCTCATCCTATCCTGACTTATCCTGTGCCATTCTCATCATCTCTAATGCACTTGAGCCCATTGGTGCAATCACCATGCCAATCCATCTTGAAGGGCCTCTTCCTCTCTTTTGCTGATCTTCCATTCTTCCAAGTGTGATATGCTTTTCCAAAGAATAGCCTTTCCTAGCAACATGTCCAAAGCATGAGAGATGAAGCTTTGCCAGTCTTGTCTCCAAGGAGCACTCTGACTGCACCTTTTCTAAGACATACCTGTTCTTCCTTTCGGTAGTCCATGGGATATCCAGTACTTTTCTCTAGCATCAAGACTCAAAATAAACAGCTACAAACCTAATTCTTCGATCTGGACAGAAACTCTGCCTATGGGCATCTCTGGTGGTAGTCTGCTAAATCAAAGAACACTTGTTTCTTGTGGTATAATTCCTGTAGGACCTCCTACAAATAAAAATAGGCCCTCCCCTTCCATTTCAGTACATCCCCTGGATAGGAGGTCAATATGACTGGAATCACCTCAATAGCAGTGAGGTTTTTACAGATTTGTTGAAGGAATTGTCTCACTATTTTTACCTAACCCATCAACTACATTCTATAATTGAATATCTCTCTCTTAGCATATTGTCAGTCTCTAAAATATTATCATGCAGGCCAACTGACATACTTAGTATATGACAGCATTCTAAAAGAAGACCAGAAAGTAGAGGAGACATAATCCCGAGATATTTCTTTCCCAGCCACCATGAAAACAATCATAGGAGACACATCTGATGTAGACCTAAAGAAGCTCCTTAGATGCTGATTGAGAATATTGGCTTAGGCGAATGGCTAAATAAAATGTGTGATGTCTTTAAAGAGTAGTGTTGCTTTGAGATGAAGTGGTCCTTCCATGTTCGTAAGACAGTTATTTAAAAAACATGTTTATTTTCTTTGAATGTAGTGAAGATCAAGGAATAGGCCTTTGGAGAAAGTTACACTCAAACCAAAAGGACATTTCAGATGAAAGCTTGTGATGCAAATTTGAAATATCACAGCTCAAAGGGAAAGCGAGTGTTGTGTTTTGCCCAACCTGTCTTTTTCACCTGCCCATTACAAAAAAAAAAAAAAAACACACCATGCTATATTGGTTGTTTCTTATTCAAGTCTCACGTTTGGAGTCAACAAGACTTCGAGGAAGGCTTTGTATTTAAAAGTCTGTTATTATATTTTGGAGGGACATTCTTCTAAGTGGTACAGCACTCTTCTGTCAATATGCTGTGCTGAGGTAACCTAGAGTTGCTGGGATGCTGAAACTTGTGCTGTTGGGATGTCAAAAGCCATAAAAGTTACCCATGGTGGGCAGTGTTTGGTGGAGCTTCCAGTTTAAGACAGGTTTGGAAACAGGAGTGGCATCTACTTCCTAAATCACATGCCTCTGGAAACACTATGAACTTTGATAAATAGAAATAGTTATAAAAAGACTTCAGGCCTTTTTTTTTTCAAAAATCATAGGATCACTGTGAGCCATGCTCAACTCAATGGCAATCAATAATAACAACATTTTGTGTGTGTGTGTGTGTGTGTGTGTGTGTGTGTGTGTGTGGCACATGCTAGTATTCTTGTTGTTATTGCCTTTAATTTACTTTAATTTAATTTTAATTAGTTAAGTTGAAGATAAGTTGTAGAAAATGTTAATATTTGAATTTCAGTTGCAGACTTAACTATGACTTTAACCTTGAACATTTCCTGAGTTTTCTGTATTTTTTATTTGTATCATCTGGGAATGATAAAAGGAGTCCTGAAGGTGTAGTGACTTATAGGCTTCTAACTCAAAAGTCATTGGTTTGAATCCATGACGTGCTCCTCAGTGGAAGAGTAGCCAGTCTTTTTTTGTTAAGACTTAGAGCATCGTGAGTCAGAATTGAGTCAATACCAAGGGTTTGGTGATAGTCTGAGTCATATTCTGTTGTTCTCAAGAACTGTTACAGCCTTGGCCATGGCATTCCTTCAGATTTCTCTTCATTACAAGTACAGATGGCACTTTACACCAATATCGCACAGGCAGAAAGCAGTAAGGGTTTTAGTCATGACTTCCAAAGCTAAGTACCTTTTTTCCTTAGTCCCTACTTCAAGCCAAGTAATTGTTTCATAAGTATTAGCTGCAAGAACTGAACTATTCATTAAAGAAACAGAGATAGATGTGGTCAAGTTGTGTAGAGTGGAGCCACATGTTACCAGGAGGGAGCTAGGAAGACGTTTCCGCACCTCGGACTGTTCCTAACAAGCTAGATTGAAATGCATCATTTTCTGGGCCATTTCACTTGGAGCGTAGCTTGTTTTCTTTCATACCCCTAGTGCTTTCCAAAAGAGTGGCTGTTTAATTGAAAAAAAAATTGGCTTCATTGTTATGTGTATATTTACAGTCTGAAGACCCAAGGAGGGGCACCACCCCTCTCCTCCAGACAAGGGTGGGTTGTCGAGTTTTCTGTTAAATCCTGACACTGCAATAAATCTCTAGACCTAAGCCAATCTGTACTCTATATTAATGTTGTTTTCTTTTCCAATAGCAATCAATCTCAAAAGAATATGCTCTTAATTTTTTTTTAGTCTTAATCCTTTAAATGAGTATACAACATCTTACCAATAATCTATCCACAGACACTAATGTTGTATTGGTTTGCATACAATAATCCATATACATTGCATTTTATTCATGTACTTTGTGTTTTATATAATCTTTCATTTACAATGTGTTTCATATAATCATTTGTATCATTATATTTTATTTCGTTAAATATTGTTGATCTATGCCTATTATTTGGAAGGAGGAGTGGCAACCACTTCCATAATAGCTTGTCTCCGGAAACCTTATGAACCTGGAGAGAGGATGAAAGGCATCCAAGCGTCGAGGACTTTCCTTCATAGGGTCGCTATGAGTCGCTGTGACTCAACAGCACTTAACAACAACAACATGCCTATTATTACCCCATCTTTTCAAGTCCTCATTCAATCTTTCCTATTCTTTCATTCCCTCATATGCCGATAACTTCTGCTCTCCTGGAGATTTCTGCTTTTCCTCCTTTCCCTCCTCTTCACTTTTCTCTTTCCCTTTTACAATTTATACACATCAAATTCTGTATGTGGATTGATTTGGCCACATTGTGCTATGAAACAAAAATAATGTTGGTTGTTTTATGTGGTTTTTTTTTTAATTTCTTGGCGTTTACTCTGGGGAGGAAATGGGGATGTGGAACCCCCAGTTCCAGCTCTTAGACAGGAGTAGTTTAATCAATTGAGGACCTATCTTTAAGCAACTCCTCCGATTTACTTCAAGTCAGACATACACAGTTAGCAAGACTCTTCAGACCTGTGAATTACTTGAGTTCGAATTCCAGTCGCACAGGAGTCTCTGAGATAGTAACTCAGATACTGACATATTTCCTCTGACTATATTTATTTAAAGGGGTCTTTCGTATGTATCTTATGAAGCTTTCACAAGATGAACATGGAATAGCTATGTTGTTAATATTAAGTGCCATTGAGTTAATGACAACTTGTAGCAACCCTATAACCAATAGATCTGAACAGTGAACAGATCTGAACAGATTTGCCCCATCTTGTACCATCCTCATGACCTCTGATAATGCTCAAGCCCTTTGTTACAGTCACTGAGTCAATTCATTTGCTTGACAATATTCCTCTCTTTCTACCTTTCCTAGCACGATAAGGGCTGCTCCCCCTCCACCACTTGTTAACATACCCAGGGTATGTGAGGTGAAGTTACATCATCCTTGCCTCTAAGGAATACCCGCATTGTTTCACTTCCTCCAAGACAAATAGTTTGGGTTTTGTTGTGTTGGCTTTTTGGTTTTGAGGGGTGTTTGGTTTGGTTTTTTTTGACAGTCAGTGAGGAGTCATACTCCTTGCCAACATCACAATTTGAATTGATTACCCAGCTATAGAAATATATCTCCAAAGACTTAAAAGCAGGAACTCAGGCAGATATGTACACACCAATGTCCACAGTAGCATTATTAACGGCTGTCAATAGATGTGTTCATCCACAGATGAATGAACAAATACAATATGGCATCTATGAAAAATGGAATATTAGTCAACCAGATACTTGCTACACATGGAGAAAGCTGGAAAATGTAATACAGTCACAAACAGGATATGATCACACATTTATATAAAATAGCTAGTGTAGGTAAATATACAGAAACCATAATTTATTAATGGTTATCTGGAGAGGAGGCTATGGACAGGAGGGAATCATTGCTTAAGAGACACTAAGACTCTGTAAAGGGTGATGAGAATATTTGGAACTTGATAATGGTAATGGTTGTACAATATGATGAATAAAAGCTAGAACTTGTGTAATCTGGACCAGCGTCCATGAAGGAAACTTAAACTACTTTCCACAAAAAGAGGCAATTAAAAAATGGTGAGAGTGTACAGTGATAAAGGTGGCACAGTTACAAAATCCAGGAAAACACAACAATTCCGTCAAGGTACAGCTCTTACAGATGTCACTGTTTGCCACAAAATCCCAAAACCCATGCCACTTACAGCAAACATGCTACAAGGACTTTTCTTCCGCTTGCTAAACTAGTCCAGACTTTCTAACTCTTCAGTCTTCTGATTAGGAATTCTAAGTGTTAAGACAAAATTGCAGTATAAAGTTAGCAAAATGTGAAGGTTTTCTCTGGCCTCCGCTAAGAGTGTTAGCAAATGGACATTTCTTATTCTTTTTGGTAAATGGATTCAAATTTGTTATGATTCAGCAAACTAAAAAATATCTCCCACTCTGAGCTCTTCTCTGCCTGCTAATTGCATGAAGCTTAACAGATCCTCCACACACAACACCAAATAAGGGCTGGCTGAAAATCTAACCCTCCTTGCCAAGCATTTTAGATTTTCCAAGGAACTGTAATATTCCTGGAGCTGTTTATCGATGGAAATGAGGAACTTTGTAGACTGAGGATAAAGTCACACAGACTGATATCATGTTGCTAGTGTTTATTATTTTTTACTTCAGGTTTTAAAATACCTTTACCCTATCCTTCCTCAAGGGATCTTTTTCCACTGCTCAGGACTGAAAATGGCGATAGGCCCTGCTATCTGAAATGAAAGCACAGAATGTTAATAAGCCCAGGATTTTGCCCTCAGTTCTGTATTTTGCTACCCCCAAATACAAAACCCAATTAGTGCACCCAGAGAAGCGTTAAATAGATTTCAAGCTGTTTAATAAAATACTTTACGTGCTTTTATGCTATTGCAAAATGTGTGATGGGGGTAGGGGGAATCAGCAGAGGGAAATGATTGCTGTTAATATTGTAGCCATTGCCACATACTTTAGGGTGTGCATCTCATATGCATGTTTTTAACTTCGTTACTTCTTTTGCCATCTTCTCTTTGGCTTTCCCACACTTTCCCCCACTTCAGAAGTCTAACATCCAGAAGTTCACCTCTCAATTATCCACACATAGTTAGGCATATGACGGGCTGACGTGCTATGGAGACCCACAACAGTGAACCTAGGATGCATCACGGGAGTTGAAGTTGGGGTCTTGGCCATTGGAGAGGCAACTCTGCAGAGATCTGACACACAGTATGTTTTTTGGAAAGCAGAGCCTGGCTCTGACATGGAAGGGCAGTCTAGTGAGCTGTGTCTGAGTCGATTCTGACTCATGAAGGTGCTCTGTGAGTTCCCATAGAACAGTGTTCAGCTTTCAATGACTTCTTTTTCACTAGACCATCAGGCCTCACTTACAAAGCTCCTCTGGGTAGACTGGAACCTTAAATCCTGAGCTAATAGCTGAAATTGTTAACCAGTTATATGAACCAGGACCCCTTGCTGATCGAAACCCTTCATACTTTTCTCCTTTGTTCACAGGGTGTCTTGCTGCTAATCAGAAAGCACAGCAAGTCTGGAAGTTCAGATTCACCAGTGGCTGCATGGGACAAATCTAGACAGGCTCAGAAACCTAGTGGAGGTTGAACAAACCTGATGGCAGTGGGTTTGGTTTAATTTATCTCTTCATCTGTACCATGGGGAAGGGACCAGAAGTGATTTTGTGGTAACATTCTTGACTTCCACAGGAATACCTAGCTTCGATTCTCAGCCAATAAACCCCATGTGTAGTCACAACTCTTTTGTCAGGGGAAGCCTGTGTGTTTGTGATGTGAAAAAGTTTTCTGTGGAGCTTCCAGGGTAAACCAGGCAGGAAAGAAAGTCATGATGATCTGCTTCTGAAATCCAGTCTATGATTCACCACACCAAGTGGCTCCCATTGTGCCTGGATCCAGTCAATGATTCACCACACCAAGTGGCTCTCATTGTGCCTGAGATCCAGTCAATGAATCACCACACCAAGAGGCTCCCATTGTGCCTGAGGTCACCATGAGTCAGAGGCTGACCAGACAGCAATGAACAACAATTTTTTCATAGACCACCTTTCTTAAAAAATAAAACCAAGAAACAAACCTCAAAACTCATTGCCACTGAGTGGGAGCTGACTCTGGTCTGATCCTCCAGCAGGTTTTCAGAGACTGTACGGCACGTGAGAAGAGTGCCCACATTTGTCCACTGGAGATGCTGGACAAGTTCAATATGCCTGTATTTGGGGTGCCAGTGTAACGTCCTACCCACTGGGCCACCAAAGATAGTCTTTAATGCCTGCTCTTTCAGTACCCCACCACAGGTCTGTCCATTTGTCATATTTTTGGTGGCTTTTGTATCTGAGATGCTGGGTGCTGTGCCACCAGTAGGTCACATATGAGCAGGCTCACCCATGGTGGACGGGTTTCAGTGGAGCTTTGTCAGATGAAGAAGAAAGACTGGTCATTTACTTCTGAAATAATGGACCTTCCAAAACCCTATGAAATTGGCCAATCTAGTGCCAGAAGAAGAGCCCTGCATGTTGGAAGGCACTCAAAATACAACAGAGTTTACTGTTCAAAGTGTTCAAAGTAGAGTTTCTTCATTGACAGAGACAAAGCAAAGCCTTCCCCTCAAAAGGACCTTCATTTGCTGATGTGGCTTATGTCAAAATGAAGACAAGCAGTTGCAAATAATCCATTAAGAAGCAGTATGTGGAATGTGTAAAGCATGAATCAAGGAAAATTTGAACCTGTGAAAAATGAATGGAACATAAAAAGATTGCCAAGCCATGGCATTTTCAATGGCTTCAAATGCATTTGAAAATTGGACAATGAATAAGAAAGAATGAAGAAGGCATGCCTTTGAATGGTATTGATAAAGAGTATTGAATGCACTATGGACTTGCCAGTAGAACCGTAAAATCTGTGCTGGAAAACTGCAGTGAGATTATTCCTTAGAAGCAAATAGTTTTAGACACCAGTTTGTATACTCTGGGCATGTTGTCAAGAGAGGCCAAGGTGAAGGATCAGAGAAGGAGAGGAAGTCCCTCAGTGAGACAAATGGACACAGTGACTGCAAAAGCACAATAGAGGCTGTGAGGAAGGTGTCGGATTAGGCAACATTTCAATCCTTGTTGATGCCATTGAGGTACCATTCACTGAGGTGCCATGCCATTGAGTTGACTGTAACTCATACTGTCAGTCTATCATCATGATCTCTGCCATACTCAAGCCATGATCTCAAGCCATTGTTGTAGCAACTGTTGCCAATTCATCTTGTTAAGAGACTACTTCTTTTTTAGCTGACCTTGAACTTTTTCCAGCATGTTGGTAGTGTTCCAAAGACTGGCTCTCCTGATACTTGCCCAAAATATGTAAGAAAAAGACACAACATCTTTTCCTCTAAGGATCACCTGAGTTGCACTTTCCCCAAGACAGGTTTGTTCTTTTGACAGTCCATGGGATATTCGATACTCTTCACCAGCACCCCATTTCAAAGGCATCAGTCTTACTCCCTAAGGCTTTCTATCTCTATCTCTCTCTCTTTTTAAATATAATTTTTATTTTGTATTGGTTTACTTACAAAATTCATATGCATTGTTTTTCACACCAGATCTTTCCCATTTCCTTTACCCACTCTTCCCTAGAAGCATCCAAAAGACAAAAGAAACTTCAAGCTATAATGTTTAGGGCAATAATCTTCTGAATATAGCAATAATATGAGATTTTGGTTAATCACAAGCTAAAATAATGTGAGGAGTATCTATTCATATAATGCATTATATGCAATTATAAGCAAAGTGCTAAAGGATCAGAACAAGTAGCCCTTAATTTTTAATATACTCCAACAATTCTGAACATCAAGTACTGAGCTGCTACAATGTACCCACAAAGAGTGTCAACAGACAGTAACTGAAAATATTATAACTTGGATCAGGGAAGTAAACTGACATCCTTGCTCTTTACTATTTTGAAGAAGTACTTGACATCAGTCTTTCCCACACAACACACCTTTTTATTTCTTAACTACTGCTACCATGGGTAGAGCAGTTAGATGCTACAAAGGTGTGTTTTCTTGTTTTGGTTGAGGCTTGAGTGTGGACTCTTTGCTTGTTTGGTTTTTTGTTGCTGTTTATCTGTTTTGTTTGTTTTATTCACAATTGGGTGAGAGCTGATTAGATATGGACTTGTATTTAAATTGGTTTTGGTCAAACATTGTTCTAAGTAGTATAGCACTGGTCTGTCAATTTGCTGTACAGAGGTAACTCTGTTGTTGTGGTTGCTGTGCTGCTAAACACTGTGACACTGATGTGCCAAATGCAATAAAGGTTACCCTTGGTGGACAGTGTTTGGTGGAGCTCCCAGATTACAACAAGCTTGAAAGCAGGAGTGGCATCCACTTTTGAAATAGCTTGCCTCTGGAAATTCTATGAACTTAGAGAAATGATAATAGTTATGCAACAGGGTTCAGGTCTTTTGTTCTTAGGGTCGCTATGAATAATCTATGACTCAATGCCATTTAATAACAACCACCACCACCACCATGGGTATTGATTTTGCTTTTCCATACAAAGAAGAAAATAACTTTCCTATGCTGTCAGGGCTCTCTATGAAGTCTTATAGAATGTGGAGGCCAAGGATGCTGTTGGTGCCTCCAGCTTTTCCTACTCATCCTCCTGGGATTGCAGTGCTGCTTCTGGGATTGCAGTGCAGCTTCTTGCCACTAGGCCACCAGAGCGCCCCCTTTTTAAAAATTATTTTTTATTATTTGGTTTGTGTGTGTGTGTATGTGTGTACCGTCAAATCGGATCTGACTGGCACAGGAGAAGATGGCCCCCTCCTTCTCTGGCAGAGTATCTGGTGGATTCAAACCACATATCTCTAGGATCATCCTCCTAAGTTATCTTAGTTAAAATCATCCCAACATTGTTTCTCTGTTTCTACCTTGTGTCAGGCATCCTGAGAGAGTCAAGAAAAGCAGAAGATGCACAGTTCCAAGTATAAACAGAGATTCTAAAATCTAGTGGAGACAAAAATTCCAGTCACAAGAAGCATCCAAAAAAATTAATAATAATATATGTGGACAATAATATATGTCTTGGCTATTTTCTCGGACTGTCAGAATGTGTTAAAATGCCAAAGCCATCACAGAAATTCTGAATTAATTGCTGTCAGGCAGTGGTTCTCAATCAGCCTACTAGCCAACTTAACTGTACCTAACAACAGCAATCACTTCTGCTTTTCTCTCTTATAAAAGGGCATATTGACAATGTTTCCATCTAAAGAAAGGAATTGCTGAAAATACTGTATTTGGAGTCAAACCTATATTCTCAACCTGGCTCTAGTAGTTTTGTTCTCTATAGTCTTGGAGAAACTAATCTTTTTTAGGCTTCTTTTTATTAATTTATAAAATAGG
>NW_006399808.1:5456237-5475476 GCF_000299155.1 Elephantulus edwardii | reverse complement strand
GGTTTTCTTGCTGTTCTTTTTCAATTTGCTGGAGATATTGGGTTAGAGAGTCAATAGTCTGTTTTTCCTGTCTTTTGATGTGTTTGCTTATTGCTATATTTACACACTTCTAAGAATTCAATGAATCCATGCTTAAAAGTGTTTTAGACACATTAGAAACCACAAATGCCATTTTTATATGTGCTTCTATATTTTTTATAGCAAAGCCTTCTTCCAGCTAGAAGAGTTCCAGGATTGTGAGCAGCAGGGAAAAGCAGGACGGGATTTAGCTCCATCTCCTCAGTTCTGAGGGAGCTCTGGGGGCCTTGTGGGTAAGGGGTCATGATTCTATGTACAGCCTCAGAATACCTGCTGGAGAGTCAGCTATGAGTTGGTTATGACCCAATGGCAATGAGTTGAGAGAGTTCTTTGGTTATTACAACCGGCAAGTTGGGAGTGTCTATGTCTGTCAGTTCTGCTCTGTGGTGGGGTGGGGGGAATCTCTAGCATCTCCATAATTAATCTGAAGACACGCCTATGCTGAGCTTAAATCATTTTTGCTTGATGGGAAGTGATTCTCACTGCTGCCAAACTCTACCAACACTTCAGTACTGAGTATCCACATAGCTTCTCATGCAGGAAGTAGAATACTTGCACTCATATTTCCACACCAACCTGTTGGGGAATTTATTCATTTCCTTCAAGAATGATTCACATACAATAAAGGGGCCTAGCGTCATACTTGCTATTTTTCAGCAAGAATTCTTCACCATAACAGAGTGCCTTGATTCTAGAACCATAAACAAGTTTTATGATCACAGCAAGGTAGAGGGGAGAATAAAGCTCCTACTGAAGAGGTGAAGCTGTGAAGAAACTCCAGCGAGAAGAGGGGAAACCAGGAGCCCTCCCCAGGCTTCTGAAGGAGGCCCTGCCCTGAGAGGTGCTCTTTGCTAAGAGCACTTCTTGATCCTAAAAATGTGCATGCAAAAGCATCTGAATTCTTGTTAGAAACACACATTCTTAGGCAATTCTTTATTATCATTGTTATTATGTACTGTCAAGTCAGAATCAACCCAAATTTGACCCTCCAACAGGTTTTCATGGGTAGTAAATGATATGGGAATATAGTGAACATCTTTCTTTTATGGAGCAGCTGGTGGATTTAAACTGTGTGCCTTTGTGTTGGCAGCACAACTTCTTATCCCACTAGGCCACCAGACTCCCTAGTCAATACTTTGTGTTGTTGTTGTATGCCATGGAGTTAAAACCAACCTCTAGCTGGCAATGCAGGGGGTTTTCAGAAACTGTTAATCACACTGGAGGAGATTGCCCATCCTTCTCCTACAGAGCAGCTGGTATATTCGAATTGTGTGCCTTTGGGATTGCAGGGCAGCTTCTTACCACTATAGACTTTCAGAATCATACGTCTTTGTTGTTCTTGTCTAGAGTTGAGTTGGAACCAATGATAGTTGACCCTCCAGTGGGTTTTTAGAGGCAGTTAACCATACGGGATGAAATTGCTTCTCCTTCACCTGCAGAGTAACTGATAGATTCGAACTGCCTGCCTTCAGGATTGCAGCACAGCTTCTTGCCATTATGCCACCAGAGCTCCCTTAGAACTCCTAAATCACGATCTACTATCTTACTAAGAACTTGAGTAGATTCAATGCACTTAATACTAAGGAGTACCGGAGGAGAGCTTCCTGATTCTGACTGGAAGTTAGGAGACCTAACTTGGTATTATTTTAGATCCAACTGTGTGTTAATTTCTCAGTGTTAGAGGGGGTAAAAATAAAAACTGGATAAAGCCTGTACTTACAAATGATGAGGATAAATGCAAGCAAGATCCTGATTGAAAAATACTAAGAGAATTCTGGTGGTCTAGTGACTAGGAATTGCACTGCAGATCTAAAAGCTTGCCATTGAAATCCAGCTGCCTCTGTGAGGGAGAAAGACAGATAATCTCTTTCTATGTAATTTACAGCCTCTCAAAACCCACTGGAGAGTCAGTTGTGAGTTGATTCTAACTTGTCATTGTTGTTATGTGCCATCGAGTCACCTGTGACTCATAGCGACCCTATGTAAAGCAGCTCTGAACTCTGCCCTGTCCTGAGCCAATTTCACCAATTCTGACACACCAAGCCTCATTGCCCCCGTTACTGTATCAATCCATCTTATCCAAGGTCTTCCTCTCCTTCACTTTCTCTCCACCCTTATGAGCATGATGTTCTTCTCCAAGGACTGGTCTCTCCTGGCCATGTGCCCAAAGTATGTGAGACCGAGCTTCAAAATCCGAGCTTCCAAGGAGATACTTGGTTTTACCCTCTCCAAGACAGACCGATTTGTTTTCTTGGTAGTCCATGGTGTGTTCAAGACTGTTCTCCAGCACCACAATTCGAAGGCATCTATTTTTCTTCTGTCATCCTTAGTCATTGTTCAGCTCTCTTTTGTATAAGCAAGTAATTGTGAAGATGATGGCCTGGATAAGGTGCACTTTATTTTCTAGACTGACATTGTTGATTTTCAGTACTCTGAAACAAGTCCCTGACAGCAGATTTTCTCAATGCAATTTGTCTTTTGATTTCCTGACTGCTGGTGCTGAGTGTTGATTGTGGAGCCAAGCAAGCTGTAACTGTTAACAACCTCAATCTCTTCTCCATCTATCATGGTGCTGCCAACTGGTCTAGTGGTGAGACTCTTTGTCTTCTTGATGTTGAACTTCAATCCATATTAAAGACTACAGTCCTTGACTGAAGCAAGTGCTTCAGGTCCTCTTCAGTTTCAGCAAGCAAGGTTGTGTTATCTGCATAATGTAGGTTGTTGATAAGTCTTCCTCCAATCCTGATGCCACATTCCTCTTCATAAGCCCAGCTTCCCTGATGAACTGTTCTGCATATAGATTGAAAAGATACAGAGACAGAATGCATCCCTGACACACACCTTTCCTAACATTGGACCATGCAGTGTTTCCCTACTCTGCTCTGAGGACTGCCTCCTGGTCTAATTATAGGTTTCACATAAGCACAATCAAGTGTTCTGGGATTCCCATTTTCCTCGTTCAGCCACAATCTGTTGTGATTCACACAGCCAAATGCCTTTGCATAGTCAATGAAACACAGATAGACATCCCTCATGTACTCTCTGCTTTCTGCCATGATCTATCTGAAATTGGCAATAATGTCTCTAGTGCCACGGCCTTTCCTAAACCCAGCTTGCATTTCTGTTAGTTTTCTGTGAATGTACTGCTCCAGTCGTTTTTGGATAATCTTTAGCCAAATTTCCAACTAGACAGCATATAACAACAATAACAATTGACCTACTGGATGGAGGGTCCATCTTTTTCTTAATATACCCCCTCCTCTTTGGCAATTACCATGGCTCCTCTTCTCCAAGAGCCTCTTTGAGGTTTGGCATTCAGCTATTTTCAATTTCTGTTTTGAGAACTTGTGCTTTTCCCTCTGATACACAGTGCCCCTGGTCTCGCGCAGTCTATACCCCAGCTAAATTGAATGGAGATTCCCTTCCCTGGATTACCTGCAAGGTGGGCCAAGTTTCCAGGGTCCGTGTGAAGAGAGGCCCTGTCTCAGGGCCACCAGGAAGCACTTCCACCAGACAATAGTCCTCTCCAGTTGCCGGGCGCATCCTGCTCTGGATGACTGGGAAAGCACACAGTGAACAGTGGGGGTTGTTGAGCTCAGCAAGTGTTCCTGAAACTGAGTAATTAAAGAAAACACCTGTGTGGCTGCTAAATCACTTCCTGCTGCTCCCCTGTGCAAATGTTGTGCTCAATAACCCTCCAACGACCTCATTCCTTCCACCCAACCGAGGCAGCATGCAGAGCCTCAACACATAACGCTGGCAAGTTATTAGTTCAGGGCCCCTTCAAGGATCTCTTACGATTGATTTGTTACTGATCCACTGGGGTACCCCCAATGTGCCTGTCTGCAGCCTATGGACGGTTCTCCTGTGAGGAGCACACCTCATTCCAAACTGTCCTTCCCTTTTAGTCAGCAACTCTCTGTATCTAAGTCACACTCATGCTTGATGCTTTGAATTTGCAGGGACCAGAAAACCCTAAACCACAGCCTAACTGCTGTAATTTTAAGTCTGACGCCACCCCATGGGAAAGTAACCAACAAAGGTGAAGTGAAATGCAAATGGGGCCTATGGATGTTATTGGGATGGCGGGAAGAGGAAATGACAGTAAATCAAAGGCCAAGACTGTCATTCTGAGAGAGGTTCTTCCTGCTGCCAGAGTTTATGGGGTGCTTCAGTTACCACCACGAACCTGTGGGGACCACATTGGAGGCTGTCGGTTCCCCTACACCAGCAGGTGCACTGGTAACAGGATTCGGTGTGTTGACAGGCTAGTTTTGTAATTTACTTCTCCCAGGGTAAAGCTGCACGGTGCTCACTCAGAGCTCTTGGAGTATTTGAGCAGATGGGTAAATGAGCCTCCGAGACGCAGCACAGCGGATCCGTGGCTGTCATAGATGGGGAAAGGCTTCAGAAGAGCAGAACTGGAGTATGAAAAGAAGGGGCAGCAGGATAGCCACCCCGCTACCTCAGGACTGCTTAAGTGTTACACTTTTCATAGCTAATGTCACTTACTGAAAAGTTCCAGTGTGTTTGTGTACATAATCTCTACTTTTCCAACGTGAACTCCACAAAAGCTACAACCTTGGCTGACTTATTCTCCTTTGTAGCTTCACAAGCCCTGTACTCAGCACATAGTACCTCATTGCTGTAGACTCAATTCCGCCTGGTAGCACTCCAGGTTAAACTAACCGTGTAGCTTAATTTATTAGGTAGGTTTCTAACAGAAAAGTCCACAGTCCCAGCCCCTAGCTCCGTGAAGAAAGAAGAGAAGCTAGTCTGTTGCCTTAGATTAATAGTCTCAGAAACCTTAAGGGACAGTCTACATTGCTCTATAGCTTTTCCATGAGAGTAGTACACATCATTTTTTTTAGTACACATCATTTTTATTGTTGTTGCGTACCATGGAGTTAGAACCCACCCATGGCTGACCGTCCAGCAGATTCTCAGAGGCAGTAAATTTCACTAGAGGAGATTGCCCATTTTTCTCCTGCAGAGCAGCTGGTAGATTTAAACTTACCACTAAACCACCAGAGCTCCATGTAGTAGACACAAGCAGATGTTCACTATATGAAAAAGTGACTATTATTTAAGGTGCTTTTCTGAGTCACCCTGGTATAGCAAGTGTCAGATTTGGCATATCGTGTTGTTATGTGCTATCAAGGCTCTTGCAACTCATAGCAACTCAACAGCTCTGAAGCTCTGCTCTATCTTGAAACAATTTCAAAGTTTCTGACATAGTCACTGAGTCAATCCATCCCATCCAGGGTCTTCCTCTCCTGCACTGTCCCTCAACCCTTCCAAGCATGATGTCCCTCTCCAAGGACTGGCCTCTCCTTGCAACATGCCCAAAGTATGTCAGATGGAGCTTCAAAATCCTTCCTTCTAAGAGCAGTGTGCTTTCACCCTCTCCAAGATAGACCTGTCTGTTCTCTTAAGATGTTTTTATATTTTGTCAGTTAGCAGGGTTCCTCTCCTTCATAAGGAAAAGAACACATAAATAATAATGTAAGGTCATTGTCTTCCGGTTCCTTAAAGATGTGGTCATTTGATTCCATCAGCAAAGTTCTGTATGTATACTTGTCATTTACTTTTTAAAAGTTATTTGCCGTGAATTAATAAGTTAATATGCAAAATTCTATCATATATATTATTCATGTCCCAAAGGCCATATTACTCAACTAGTTTTGTTTCCAATCTTTGCATTCCAGTCATCAGTTCTTATTTATGTCTCTAGATTACATGTTCAGACTGTAAAAGTTGGTAGAAACCCTTAACTTCTTTATTTATATTTTAATAATATTTATACTAGCAGGTCTTCCTTGTAGGCTTGTGGATATTATCCTAGATTGACAGCATCATACTTTGGGATGTTGTGGTTGTTGTTAAGTGCCATCGAGTCATAGGCGACTCCTAGCAACCCTATGAATAAAAGTCCTTAACACCTGTGTGACTTTCATCCTTTCTCCAGGTTCATAGGGTTTCCGGAGGCAAGCTATTACGGAAGTGGATGCCACCCTGCTTCCAAGCTTGTTTTACTTGGGGAGCTCCACCAAACATTGTCTGCCATCAGTAATCATTAATGCGTTTGGCACATCAGTGTCACAGTGTTCAGCTTCACAGCAACTACAACTTACCACAAGTGGGCATACCAGGGCCATACAACCTAGAAGAATGTTGGAACAAAAACAATGAAAAACAGGCCTGAGGGCTGCGGATTAAAAGTCACCCACCTTTGGCTTGGTAGCATCACTTTCTGTCCATTAGGCCAACTGATCACTCTCCATGTTGATGATATTGTTGTTAAGTGCTGTCGAGTTGTAGGTGACTCATAGTACCTTCCACCTTGGAGGGTTCATCTTCTAGCATTGTATTGAGCTGGAGAGTTGATGAATTTCAGTGACACAATTTACCCAAATGAATGATTTAGCCAAGGGTCGTCCCTTAGTCCTTACACACCTGAGTCATCTTTCTAGTTACTACTTCTTTCTAGTTATATGTTTGGATATACTATTGGCTATACTGTTGCTTCTCTGAGCAAAATTAAAGAGCAAAAATAAGTAAGCTCAAACGCTTCCCAGTTTTTGAATGAATAGCCTTCTCGGAGACATTTCTAGAGTTAGAAATCTGAAGCAAAATACGACTTCCCAATGACCCACAGGTTTATATCCTGAACCATTCTCCCTTTCTTTGTTAGTATAGTAAGCAGGAAGTGTGCATGTGTGTAGACCCATATCCATATGGTCATCTCTTGGAAGGCACACAACATAGACAGACAATGGGACACATGACATATGTTTTATCCAACTCTCTTCTGTCCTCTCTGTTTCAAGATGCCTTTGTGGATTTGTTATCTACAGGGTGTCAGAGAATAAGCAGTTAACAGTGCAGAGATTATATGTATAGAATATATTAAAAAAGTAGATTCTCAAGGTAAAAATGATAAGATAGACAGGATAAGTCTACATCTTGGAAAGCAAGAACTAGTATTGTCACTACCACAGTGACTAAATGATAAGTTATGTTCAATAAATATTAATGATATTAAGATACATAGTTGAAGAAAACAAGTTTATGGCAACTCGGTACCCTTGAGGTGGCTGTCCCAGAACATAGATTTACAAATTAACACACTTTCATAGTTGCCTCTGGCCTTTTTAATTTTTAAATGCAGCTGGTAGTCAAAATGTGGTAGCAATTTCTGCTCTCTGGTTAATACATAATGTCTATCTTCATTCTTTCCCCACTCTTATCTCAGGAATTCCAATGGTCAACTCCTGTGACACCAGGTCAGTAGGAACATCTGTAACTAGGGCATATGAGATACAAGAAATGAGCTTCATTTACAGTTGTTATAGATGCTTTTTTATTCTCTTGTGATGCAAACTGAATTGTTAAAACCTGAATGTGCCCTTTGCTTTCTAGAAGTACCCCAGTGCACCAAGGAGCATCCTTTATCTTTTCAGTCTTTGCAGCTAACATTACTGCCTTAATGTCTAAGTGCCACAGTTATTTCTTCCCCCAAGACACTTGGTAAAGTAGACACAGTCAACTACAATGATAATTTGATTAATCTTGATGCACTGCCTGTGCAGTGGAGGCAGGCCAGGAACAGGTCCAAAATAATCCCTGAATCCCATCTCTGAGGGCTGATTTGCTAGACCTTCTGGACGCTAGCATATCAGTCATTTGAACAGAGATAATTTAATATAGGAACTGATTATATAGGTATTGGGAGACTAAGAAGGTAGGGAGTAAATATTCTTGTAAAAGAGATAGAAACTGCAAAAGCAGCTACTCTAATCTTATGACTAGAAGGAAAAAAAGGAAGAGATTGGAGTTTTTAGAACCTAGGGCCTTGAAGAACTGGGGTCCAGGATGGGGGCGGGGAGCTGATGGCTGGCCCTGGCCTCTATGCACAATGAAACTGGCTATCAAAACATGGGAAAGACTAGAAACTGGAATAAGTGACCCCTGCTGTGCAAAGGACTTTTGCTGGCAGGTAGCGACCAAAAGCCTTTATAAAGCAGGGGAAGGTGTCCTTTCTTTCTCCTTCAGCCTCTCAGGCTCACTTTAGTGTCCCCTATAGGCTAACCTAGTAAGAGTCCATTAACACAGAAGAAATGCAATCTGCAAATAGCAGCCCCAGTATCACAGAGCGTATTTTTAAAGGAAAGATTGGAGCTTAGAGACAATAATTGAATAACCAGCACATATTGCTTCAACTTCTTTAATAAGTTCTATCCTGCCCTATAGGATTGCTTTTGTTACTTAGCAATGTATCATGGAATCATTTTCCATGCCAGAATTCTAGAATAGATTCTAATGGCTACACAGTGTATGCTATCATAAGAATAAACCAGAATTTAGCCAACTTCCTATCCTTAGCCTTTACTTGTTTAGTTATTTTCTTAAAAACATAAACAATATCCTTTCAAAAAGGACATCATGCTTGGAAAGCTGGAAGGTCAGCAAAAAAAGTGGAAGATCCTCAACAAGATGAACTGACTGTAGAAAGAAGCTCAAATATATCAGAGATAATGAGGATGGCATAGGAGAAGACAGGGTCCAGACCTATTGTTCATAAGGATGCTGTAAGTCATACTCAAATATGGGCATCAAACAAAAGCCATCTAAGCACACACTAAATATCCTTAGTTAATCCTTCAGGATAGGATTTTAGAAGTTGTTGTTGTTGTTATGTGCCATCAAGTCGCTTGCGACTCATAGCAACTCTTTGTACAAGAGCTCTAAATGCTGTTCTACTCTGTGCCAACCTAGCCATCTCAAACACACTCATTCCCACCACTCCACTCACAGAATCGATCCATTTCATCGAAGGTCTTTCTCTCCTTCGCTGTCCCTCCACTCTCCCAAACAAGATGTCGCTCTCCAAGGACCAGTCCCTCCTTGCAACATGCCCAAAGTATGTCAGATGAAGCTTCAGAATCCTTGACTCCAAGGAGCATTCCGGCTTCACCTTCTCCAGGACAAACCTGTTTGTTCTCCTAGCAGTCCATGATATATTCAACACTCTTCTCCAGCACCACAGCTCAAAGGCACCAATTCTCTTTCTATCATCCCTATTCACTCTTCAACTCTCTCATGCATAGCATGTAATTGCGAAGACTATAGCCTGGATCAGTCACACCTTAGTCTCCAGCCTGACGTTGTTCCTCTTCAGTACTCTTGAGAGGTCCCTCGCAGCTGACTTTCCCAGTGTAATTCATCTCCTGATTTCCTGGCTGCTATTACCAAGAGTGTTGACTGTGGAGCCAAGTAAACGAAAACTGTTAACCATCTCAATCTCTTCACCATCCATACTGATGCTGCCCATTGGCCCAGTGGTGAGAATCATTGTTTTCTTGATGTTGAGCTTCAATCCATATTGAAGGCTGCAGTCCTTGACCTTCTGTAGCAAGCACTTCAGGTCCCCCTCAGTTTCAGCAAGGAGATTGTGTCATCAAACAGGAGAAGTATTTTTAATGCAAAAATTTACTGTTCTAAGCCACAGGAAACATGAACTATGCATGTTTCATTCTATTCAGAAATAAGAGAGTATGAGCTTGTACAGCTAAAAACATAAAGGAATCAATAAATAACATCCACTTGTGGTGTTAGAATTTAGAATTTTGAAAAATGGCTTTTCTATCTATTGCCTTTGCCCCTCTGAGGCATGGACTCCAAATAATTCAACTGTGGACACATGGTCTTTCAAATCATCAACAGCTGTGGGACCAATACGAGAGAGAGAGCGCTTTCCAGACTGTGTAGACACTGTGGCAAGGCATAGCCTGACAGAACTCTGGAGACGGAGACAAAATTAAAGGTTTTGCTTCTGGACAACTGAATGAAGAACTAACTTGTGTCTGCTATAAGGCAAAGGTTGTTGGATGGTTGAGGAAACAAGAAGTTTATTTGTGCTGCTGAACTGAACCTAGACTTTCACATGTTAACTGAAAATCTGTCTGGAGTAATTGAGGAATTGTGCCTTGTTGTTAGTCTGCCTGGAGGCTGCTGTTCACTAAACCTCAACTTTCACTATGTGATATTCTTTGTTTCCCCCACACCCTAATCTATTCCCTAATAAGCCCATAACTTTGAGTAAAGTCTGGGAGTCAATTTGCAATGAAAACTGGACCCAATGATTCATGGAAATAGGAGCATGAGGGATGGTATGTCTGACTATAGATCTACTTGTATAGTACTATGAATGTTATTGATGGGGACATCACCCCTTTCTGAATCTGGTCAGACTCAGCCACCCTCATGTTGAACCTGCTCCTTATACAACTCTGCATGTAAGTAATAGGAATGAGGCTTTAACTATTTCAGAATGAAACCAAATCTTTTTAAAGAAGCAGAAGGGTGAGGATGGGCAGGGAGTGGGGAGTGGGTTTAATCATAGGGTCACACAATTTGATGACTGGTTGTTGTTGTTGTTGTTATGCGCCGTCGAGTCGCTTGCGACTCATAGCGACCCTATGTACAACAGCCCTAAACTCCACTCTGTCCTGTGCCAATCGCACTGTCTCTGACACTCCCATCCCAATGATCCCAGTCACTGAATCAATCCACCTCATAGAGGACCTTCCTCTCCTGCGCTGTCCCTCCACCCTCCCAAGCATGATGTCCCTCTCCAAGGACCGGTCTCTCCTCACAACATGTCCAAAGTATGTTAGACAGAGCCTCAGAATCCTTGCCTCCAAGTAGCCACCCGGTTTAACCCTTTCCAGGACAAATCTGTTTGTTTTCCTAGCAGTCCATGGTATTCTCAATACTCTTCTCCAGCACCACAGCTCAAAGGCATCACTTCTCCGTCTATCCTCCTTGGTCATTGTCCAACTCTCTGATGCATAACAAGTGATTGGGAAGACCATAGCCTGTATCAGATGCACCTTAGTCTCCAGAGAGACACCATTGCTCTTCAGTACTCTGGAGAGGCCCCTCACAGCAGACTTTCCGATGGCAATGAGCCTTTTAATTTCCTGGCTGCTGGTGCCAAGACTGTTGACTACAGAGCCAAGCAAACTAAAGCTGTGTACAATCTCAATCTCTTCACCATCCATCCTGATGCTGCCAATTGGTCCAGTGGTGAGAATCTTTGTCTTCTTGACATTGAGCCTCAATCCATATTGTAGGCTGCAGTCCTTGACCCTCTGCAGCAGGCGCTTCAGATCCCCTTCAGTTTCAGCAAGCAGGGTTGTGTCATCCGCATAACGCAGATTGTTGATAAATCATTCACCAATCTTGACCCCACATTTCTCCTCATAGAGCCCAGCCTCCCGGATAATCTGTTCTGCATATAGGTTGAAAAGGTATGGAGATAGGATGCATCTCTGGCGTACGCCCTTCCCAGTTTTGAACCATGCAGTGTTCTCTTGCTCTGTTCTGACGACTGCCTCCTGGTCCAAGTATAAGTTTTGCATTAGAACGATCAAGTGTTCTGGGATTCCCATTCTTCTCAGAGTCAGCCATAGTTTGTTGTGATCTACACAGTCAAATGCCTTTGCATAGTCAATGAAACACAGATAGCCATTCCTCTGGTATGCCCTGCTTTCAGCCAAGATCCATCTAACATCAGCTACAATATCTCTAGTACCACAACCCCTTCTAAACCCAGCCTGGACTTCTGGTAGTTCTCTGTTGATGTGCTGTTCTAGTCGTTTTTGGCTGATCTTCAGTAGAATCTTGCTTGCATGTGAAATCAATGACACTGTTCTGTAGTTTCCACACTCAGTTGGGTCACCTTTCTTTCAAATGGGAACAAATATAGATCTCTTCCAGTCAGTTGGCCAAGTGGTTGTTCTCCAGATTTCTTGCCACAACTACCACAACTACCATCTACCATGTTAATCTTCTCTGTATCGTTCCAGTTTTAGTATATGTGCTGGCGAAGCGAGCACTGATGAGTGGTACATGAAGGAAATAGGAAAGAACTGGTGTGAAAAACACTGTGTTTGAATTTTGTAAATAAACTAGTACAAAATTTTCAAAAAAGGAAAGCATTGAAAGGTAACGAAATTATTAACAGTAACATCTACCCTCTTATATTTACTAATTTTAATGCAATTGCTTCCTTAGGAGAACTAATTTTGTAAAGTATTTCTGTAAATAACCCAATTGTTTTTGGTGCTTATGGTTGAACAATGGGACAGGCGGGTTAGTATCAATATTTATGGATTACAGCCTTGTGGGAATTACTGTGGCCAGAGGACATTGCTATAAATCTACAATGATGGTAGTGGTTTTTTTATTCCATTTCAGTTTCTGAGCTTCAGCCTTCATAATTAAAAAAATCCATATCATAAAGTATTGGCCTGTGACAATTTTATTTTTCTCCTGAGATGCCCTGACTCTCTGATTTTCTTGGGAGTATGAGCCTTTCTCTGTCCCTGTGGAGGATGATGATCTGAGGATTCTGATTCAGGTGTGTGAAGCACATGGTCCTAGCAGAAGTTCAGCAAGCAAATCAGGTGCTACCTGCAGAAAATCCGAGTCTGCTCCTGTGCTAACTCCCTAAGGACACCTCTTAGATCGTCACTATGCTTTTTGCTGCTTTCCTGGTGCTGGTGATATGCTTGGTTTTATAAGACTAAATAAATTGATAAATTCAGCTGATTCAGAACGTTTACATAATCTTTCCAATGTCAACAGTCATTTAAATTATCCTAACTTTATACTGAATCTCCAAAATCCAATTACTAGCTAATAATAATTGTCAGTTTTACTTTAAACCTTTAATGATAGGTCACAAGGGATGTGTAGCAGCAGGATTAAATCGCTGTGGACTGTCGCTGTGCCCAGCCTTAAATTACTCGCCTCTTATCTCTGGCTAGCAGAGCCACTATATGTTTTGTCACCATTTTTGCTAAATAGAATAAATGTCACAAAAATTAATTTCATCTCCCTTAAATTAGCTTCTTAGTGTGATTTCTCACTTGAGTCAAAATTTATTTCTTTAAGAATTTAATTTCCTTCTTCATCTCTTTTATTTGAGAGAGCAAGACTGTTCCGGAGAAAATGTCTTTTAATCACTGGCTGGCAAGTTTTGAGGCTTGCTTTTCATTAATAATTTCTGACCCTTTTGGGGGAGTGTTGGAGAATATTCTTTTTTACTTAAGCCATTGTGTGCTTTCCAACAGAATAGACTATGCCTTTCGAAATAGTCCCAGAGAAAGTTATGAGCTTTCCATAGAACAGAAAAGATAAACATTCATAAACAATATATCTTTTTTTTTAATGAAGGATGACTCAGCAGGAAGTTTTCAATTAATTAATTTCTTTTCTTTTACTAGCTTTGAATGACTTTCAGTTATATGAAATATAACTCTGACAATACCTATCTTTTAAACAAGGCATGTGTTTAGTAAGACTTGCAAAGATTTTCAAATCCAATTTAATGTAAAACAGGAGAAATCTACAGGAGAAGAGTTACTGTCTTAGTCATATACTGTTGTTATTAATAGAATTACTACAAGAGGTCAGCTTTAATGAACAGACGTTTCTTTGGTCATTGTTTCAGGAGGCCAGATGTCTGAGTTCAAGACAATGGCCCTAGAGCAAGAGTATCCTGGCTCTAAGGGAAAGGGCATTGTCCTTCTTCAGCTTGTGTTTCCCAGTTCTTGGAGATACACATGTGGCATGCCATCTATCTTCTTCCACCTGTGCGTTCTTACTTCAGTGCCTAATCTCACAAGTGATCAGCTTAAAACGCACTATAGATTGATACGGCCTTGTTAACATAAGTAAGAAAAACTCCATTCCCAGATAAGCATAGAGGATACAAGTACAACATATCTTTGTGGTAGGAAGGTTTGCACAATTCAATCCATAATAGTCACTGACTCTAAAATGTATTTTATGGAGAGGGTGATAGCATCTATAACAAATTCACTTTGTTCAACAAGAGAAATCCTAAGTCATTGAAACAGTGTGAGGAGGAAAGTATATACATTATATAATTTCTGGAATATATATATAAAAAAATTTCTGGAATCACAGCATGAAAAGTTCTGTCACCTGCTCCCCAGAATAAATAGCACAATTAATAAAGATTATGAGGGAAAAGCCAAGCTATTTAAAATACCTATAACTTCTTTTAGGGCCATACAACAAAGGAAGAAACATTGATTGGGGTGAAATTACCAAGGCTCAGAAAGAAGAATGAGTGTCTGGCATTTGTACCAGGTACCATGCACTCCTCCCAGTTTAGCTTGATGGAGGTTTTACTTTTGGTAAATTGAGAAAAAAAGATGGGACCCCCCCACTTCCTCCAGCTCCCAATTAAGGAGGATTATATCTTACCAATAGGGGGAGGTTGCAAGCCTACTCATTCCCTTCAACTCCAGGTTGCAGAGGTCAAATTCCTGGTGAGCAGACAAGAAGTTGGGAGCACCATTTCTCTATCCAATGCCCACACTCGGACTTCTGAAGTTCTCTAGAGAGGAACAAACTTTGTGGGGGGAAAAATGTGGATAAAATGAAAGCTAAAGTTTACTTTGTTGGTAAACATTTAAGAAGAGGCTGATGTCTCTGAGAACAACTTGATAAAGTGACAATCACCAAGTTTATCCAAGATAAAACCAGAAATAAATATAGTTAAAAAGAATTTTTCTAGGGTCACAATAAATCTTAAATATTTCCCTCAGAAAATACTCCTTGCTTAATTTTCTTATGTCAGAATGTGGTACTGTTTAAAGCTCATAGGAACTTTCAAAAACAATAGAGGGATCAGTAATTAATTAGTGGATCTTCCTTTGAAAGTGCTAAAGAGCTAAGATGTCAGGTTAAAGATTAAGGAGCACTTGACCTAACTTATGATATTTTCAGTTGCTTAATATGCATGTGTAAATTGAAAAATGAATAAGGAAAACCAAAGAAGAATTAATACCTTTGAAACTGTGGAGTGAATAGAATTGAATACACCATGGACTGCAAAAGAACAAACACATAAGTTTCAGAAGAAGAGCCAATGTGCTCCTTAGAGTTTTCTAAGTACACCTTCACATCATCTGCATATATGACTTGGCCTCCTCTGCCAACTTGGATGCCTCTTATTTCCTTCTATTCTCTAATTGCTTTCACTAAGACTTCCAATATAATATTAAATAGGACTTATTATTGCCTAGTTCCTCTTCTCAAGAGGAATGTCTTTAAGCTCTCTGTACTGAGAGTAATGATGGATCTTGATTTTGCATATATCCTTTTCACTGTGTTGAGAAATTATCTTCTAGTCTTATTTTGTTGAGTGTTAATCAGATAGGGGTGGCTTTGTTTTATTTTGTTTGTTTGTTTTTTGTCAAAGGCCTTTTGTGCATCAATTGATGGGATCCTGTGGGCTTGTTCTTTGCTTTGTTAATGTAATGAATGGTAGTAATTGTTTTTCTTCTGTTGAACCATCACTGCACACTTGTTATGATTCCTACTTGGTCATAATGAATTCTTTTTTTTATATGATGTTGGATTTCATTGGCCAGGATTTTGTTGAGCATTTTTTTACATTTACATCCATGGGACAAATTTGTCTATAGTTTTCTATATTGGTGGTGTCTTTACCGGACTTTGGTATAAGGAATATATTTGTTTCATGGAATAAAGTTCAACAGGGCCACAAACAAAAAATGCTAATAAAGGAATGGAGAAACCGGAACCCTTAGTCTCTATTGATGGGAATTTAAATTGGTACAACCACACTGGAAGGCAGTTTGGCACTTTTTTCAAAAAGTTGGAAATAGAAAGACCATTTGACCCAGCTAGCCCACTATTGGGAATATATCCTTAAGAAACCAGTCATGATTCAAATAAATGTATGCACACCTATGTTTATTGCTGTGTTATTCACAATAGCAAAGAGATGGAGGCAGCTCAACTGCCCACTAATAAATGAATGGATAGAAAAATTGTGGTAGATTCATACAATGGAATATTACACAGCATTGAAAAAATGAACTTGTAAAACACTACACAACCTTGGTGAATCTGGAAAACATTATGCTGAGTGAAATACCGCAGTCATAAAAGGACAAATACTACCTCAATGTTATAAAATAGGACTGACATAACCCGTTGAGAGGAGAATAGGAAAAGAGTGGATAGATATTGAACACTGCACTGGAATAGATCAGGGGAAGAACTGTCTAAAAGGAATGTATTATCAGGCATTATATGTATGATAATTAATTTGAAACAAGAAATGCATTACAAAGTGGATTAGGGACTGGAAAAGGGAGATGAAAGAAAGAAAATGTGAAACAATGAGGGAATAAAAACTCCAGCTTTCTGTAAACATTCATTCAAATCAAAATTAAAAAAATAAACTGCTCCTTAGAAGCAAAGACCAATACTTCCTCTCACCTGTTCTGGGCAATGAGAGAGGCCAGTCCCTAAACAAGGGTATCACATTAGGTAAGGTGGAGGAAAAGAGAAGAAGACCCTAAGAAAGATTGACAAAATGACTGCAGCAATAAAGATAAGTTCAACTGAGACATATGAGGATGACACAAAATACGGCATGATTTGGGTCTGCTGTACAATGGGCCTCTTTAGCCAGAGTCAACTCAACAATACCCAGCAAATGGATATGATACTATGACAGAAAGACATTTTTAAAACACAATCTAGATAAAGAAATAGGATTCCCTTGCATGGTGATTATACATACTCTCAAGGCTACAGTCTCCAAGGAGCAATAGGAGAAGATTCACATTGAGAAAAGAGGGAAGATATAGATGTAATTAAAATAATTTAGCAAAATAGGCAAACACAGATTTAAATCTTCCTAACTTTGGAAATATAATTATATAAGCATGACTACGGACTAAACAATGGTCTCATGAATATTGTTGCTGCTGTTGTTGTAAGGTGCTTATAGTGATCTGAAGAACAACAGATGTAAATCTATATCATCCCCACAATCTCCACATTTCTCATGTCTACTGTTAAAGGAACTCTGTCAGTTCAGCACCTTTTCTTTCACTGACCCTCTCCCTTTCCCAGTAAGATCTCCATTTCCAAGACCTGGACACTCCTGGAACACGCCACAAGTATACCAGATTAATTTCACCACCCTTACCTCTAAGAAGCACCTTGGTTGCACTACTTCCAAGACAGGTTTGTTTGTTGAACTCCAACACCACAATTCAAAGGCATCAATTGTTTTATTCTTCCTTATTCTCTGTGTAACTTTCTGATGCATACAGATAAATGTAAAATACCATGGCTTGAATCAGTCTTTAAACTGACACCATTGCTCTTTAGCATTTTGCAGAGGTCGTTAACAGGAGATTTGCCAGTACGGTATGTGTTTTGATGTCTTGACAGCTGCAGATGTTGATTGTAGTAATATGTAATCCTTGATAACTTCAATTGTGTTCTTCATCTATCATGTTTTCTATTGCTCCAGTGGTGAGGATTTTTGTTTTCTTGGTATTAAAATGTAATCCATTTGGAAGACTGTAATCTTTGATCTTCTGCAGTGGATGATTCAAGTCCTCTTCACTTTGTGCAAACAAGGTTATGTCATCTGCACAACTCAGGTTGTTGAGATTCCCTCCAATCCTGATGTCACATTCTTCTGCATATAGTCCAGGTTCTATAATCATTTACTCAGCATACAGATTGAATAAGTATGAGTTCCCCTTAGAAGGAATCCTCTAAAGTCCTGCAATAACAGGAAAGAAATCCTTTGCAGTGAAAATTGCCCTACACAAAACTTCCTGATAAGAAACACTGATCTCTATTGAAAGTCTGAATTCCAAAATACTGAATTGTTAACTAGTCTGAAACTAGTCTTATCCTTGTCTGAAACCTCACCAAAAAGATGTGTTCTAAAGGAAAGTTGTCTTGATTTATTTCATGTACTTAAAAGAAGAATGAAGTAGAGTATACAAAGAAATTGGATTTCTGCCCCCACCATCAAAACTGAGGCTTGTAATAAAGCCTGTACAAATGGAATATGGGTTAGCTCTGCTTCTCTTTAATTAACTGGGCTGTTGAATTTTAGATGATTTTAGCATCAACTTGTTTTATTTCTAGTTATTAGAAAATATGCTCAAAATTGCCAAGTCAGTAGACTTCATTGAAAAATCAATTATAGTTTTAATTCTGATGAAGTACGACCACTTATATTATTTCATTCCATTTTCTTTCAATCTTTGTAGTAGATTATTACTATCAACTATACAGATGAGGAAACTGAGTCTCATAGAGATCAAAAGAGAACAGTTAGAAGTTAATGACACTGAAATCCATAGGTAGTCCTTGCCACTGACTTTTTCCATAAACATAATTGGTCTTAATAGATGGTATTAATGCTGGGATCCACCGATGTATTAAGCAATTATGTGCTTATATTGTTATAAAAACAAGTGATAATTTGTTTTCTATTGCTCCAACATTTATTATTTTATAGATGGATAGAATATTTAATACTTTAGGTGAGATAAAGGTATTGAATTAAAAAGCAAAAGATAAATAATCATTAATAAACTGTGAGAGCTAGAAGTCTAGAGAGCAGCTGTATCAATTCACACATTTTAGAGTAGTAAAACTGAGGTCTAAATAAACTTAATACCTTACCTGTATTCACATTAATTCACATACGTTATCACATTGCTGTTAAATCCAGGAGTGAGTTAAGAAGGAATTCTTATTTCATCAGTCTTTCCAAACATTACCCTATCTCTCTTTGGCCAGCTTTGTCTAGATGAAATATAACAATCAATTTGATGGTTTGACAGACTTTTCTCTAACAGAAATAATTTACATAGGGTTTAGACAGTCTGCGGACATTTTGTATGTGTGAAGAATGGTTGAGGTTTCTTTAATTCAACTTAAAATTGTCAGAAAAGGTTTCCAACTTATGTAGTGAAAAGTAATTTCTCAATAAATTTGAACAAGTTATGGATAGTGTGTGTTGAACAATGGTGGAATTAATGAGGATAAAATTGAAAATTAAGCATTTAGAGAGGTTAGATACTCTAACACGTGTTTCTGGAATACTTAAATATTCAGATAATCTTTCTAGTAGCTTATTATTTCTACTTTTGTGATCCAACAAGATATAAAAATGAACTCTTTAAAAAAATAATATAGATCATGAGGACTTGGTGAATTCTTCCTTCTTTCTATGACTTTATTATATAATAGTGAAACTGAAGATTC
>NW_006399808.1:5452820-5455982 GCF_000299155.1 Elephantulus edwardii | reverse complement strand
ATATATGGTGGCCTAGTGGTAGGAAGCTGCAATACATTCCTGAGGGCATGCAATTCTAGGCTACGAGTTGCTCCATGGGAAAGGATGGACAATCTCCTCCCATGAGATTAACTAACTCTGAAAACCTGCTGGATGGTCAGCTATGGGTCAGTTCCAACTCTACAGTCAACAAAAACAACATATATGTATATATATTTTATTTATTTAAATCTCTTACCCAGTGGTTGATTCCAGATTTGCAGTCCCGACATGTTCATTATTAAAACTGCATTCCCAAGCATCAGCAAAGGGCCTGAAATGACCTTACAGAGGCCTCATTCCTCTGATGTACAGATTCAGCATATTTTTGATAGAGATGAAGACTGGCTTTTTAAAAGGCCTTCTTTAGGGAGACATCAATCTCTAGCTGCCTTGGAGCTGCAAACTGTTTATAAGCCAAATTTTATGCTCCCACAACTGGAAAACTTTCCTTCTTTTCGGATTGCCGGATGTGATAAGGATCATTGGTCATAGGTACACTAACACTGAAAAGAAATAGGAAGGTACTAGAAATGATCATATCATTTGTTCAGAGGTCTCAGACATAGATTTTAGCTTTTTTTGAATCTCTAGCTTTCTTGGTGCAGTATAATTTAAAATGATGAACTGCTTTTATTTCTTAATACAACTTTTTTGTAGGACCAAATAAACCCATATGACTATGAGAAATAAAAGCTATAGTTCATAGATTTTATTTGGGTTTTGGTTGCCAGGAACAAGTCCTCCTATATACTAGGCACTGAACACCGATTGTCTTTGAATCTCACTCTGTACATACGGCTTGAGGGATTAACCTATTTCATAAACCCAAATATTATTTATTCAAATATCATTTACACAAGTATAGGCAGTAAAAAAATCAGGCCAGGTACTGACTGTGGAACAGACCATTAATTATTTATGTGCACTTTCAAATTGAAGCTGAAAAACATCAAAATAAGTCCACAAGAACCAAAATACAACCTTGAGTTTATCCCACCTGAACTTAAAAGTCATCTTAAGAATACATTCGAGGCATTAAAAAATTGATGATTGAAGACCAGACGAGTTGTGGATGACATCAAGGATATTGTCCATGAAGAGAACAAAAGGTTATTACAAAGAAAGAGAAGAAAGATAAAAAACACAAAACACCAAAATGGATGTCTGAAAGGACTCTGATAATCATAATAGAGTATTGAGAAGGAAAAACAAAGGGAAGAGATATTGAAACAAAAGACCTGAAGAGAATATTTCAAAGGGCAGTTCAGATGACAAAGCAAAGTATTGTAATAGAATATACAGAGAGATGGAGTCTTGGAGAATAAAAAGTAGTAAGTGTGCTTGGGATTTCTTAAACTGGATAACTGAAGAACAAATTCAAGCTTTGAGTTGCAATACTGAGAGCTGCTATAGGCAGAATCTTGAATAATCCAGAAAGCATCAAAAGAAGATGGAGAGAACATATACAGCCATTGTACCAAAAATAATTGGTTGATGCAAAAGTATGTCAGGAAGTATCATAAGATCAAGAGTCAATGGTGATGAGAAAAGAAGTCCAAGCTGCACTGAAGACATTAGGAAAAGAAAAAAAAAATATGGCTCCAGGAATTGATGGGACACCAATTGATGTGTTTGAACTAACAGATGGAAGCCTGGAGTATGGGTCTATATGAAGAAATTTGAAAGATAGCTACCTGGCGAACTGACCGAAAGAGATCCGTATTTATTTCTATTCCCAAGAAAGGTGATACAAAAGAATGTGTAAATTATCAAGAAAGATCATTAATATCACATTCAAGTAAAATATTACAGAAGATCATCCCAAAGTGGCTAAAATATTACATTGATAGAGAAGTGTAAGTCAGAACATTACAACTGCCAGAAGTTTAGGCTGGGTTAAGAAGAGGCCATGGCACTAGGGATATCACTGCTGATAGATAGATAGATAGATAGATAGATAGATAGATAGATAGATAGATAGATCTAGACAGATCACTGTCAGATAGAACTTAGATATCTGGAATCTATAGATCTTAGATATCTGGAATCTATAGATCATTGTTAGGTCTTGGATCCTGGGATATCACCGTTGATAGATAGATCACTGTTAGATCTTGGCTTAAAGCAGAGAATACAAGGATTTTTTTTTTTTTTTTACTATGCAAAGGCATTTGAACTGGGTAGAGCATAACTAGTTATTATTAGCATTAAGAAGAATGTAAATCCCAAAACACTTGATTGTTTTCATATGATACCTGTTACTCTAGTACAGCAAGGGAATACTGCATGGTTTAAACACAAGGAAGTTGTGTATCAAGGTTGTATCCTTTTCCCATACCTATTCAATCTTTATGCTGAGCAAATAATTCATGAAATGGGACTATATGAAGAAAAATTTGTCATGGAAATTGGAAGAAGTCTCATCAACAGCTTGTGTTAAACAGATAATACCACCTTGTTTGCTGAAGTGCTTGCTGCAGATCAAAGGATACAGCCTTCAACATGGATTACATCTCAACATCAAGAAAAGACAAATCCTCACCACTAGACAGAATAGACAATATCATGATAGATGAAGAAAAGGTTGAAATTATCAACAATTTCATCTTGTGTCTATAATCAACACCCTTGAGCCAGTGGTCAAGAGATCAGGAGACTTATTGCACTGGGCAAATTCAATGTCAAGGATCTCTTCAAATATTGTTCCAGGAGCAATGACATAAATTTGAAGACTAAGTGTGCACAATTCAGGCCAATTGCTATACATCTGAGAGCAGGACAGTGGATAAGGATGTGTCTCTAGAATAGCAAATGGGACATAGTGGCACAGGGCTATAAGCATCTTTCTGAAAGTGCCAGGGAGTAAGAATAGCACAGTCCCTAACTGACCCAAAGCAGGAAGCAAATAAAGAGCCTAAAGCCCAGAGTCATGGTGCCTCTAGAGCCACACAAGCAGCAAGTTTCCTTTATTCGTTGGTGACTCTCAGGCTCACAGTTTTGGTACTGAGAGGGGGGTTACTAGGAAAATAAATTGCAGAGTGCATGAGGCAAAGAATATCTCAAAATGCAAATCCAGGTTTAATACGGCAGTTCCAAAACAGATTAACAGCAAGAGACAATTATTCAGATAGCTTCTCAGTC
>NW_006399808.1:5441144-5450934 GCF_000299155.1 Elephantulus edwardii | reverse complement strand
CGTTCTTCTATTCTTAAGGAGTGCTTTGCTTATTCGGGGCTTTTTCCCATTCCATACGAAATTGGAGATTGCCTTTTCCATCTCGTTGAAGAAACAATTAACTCCTTAATTAGTAAAAGTCCTGGTTTCAGTTCAGCAGTCAAATCCAAATTATCCAGCAAGATTGCCCTGAGGCAAATTTGCCTCGGGGCAGGTATAAGTCATCTTCTTAAAGCATTGGTAAGAATAGCAAAAACTTTTCAACAGTAGCCTTTATTTTAGGATTTCTCTGGTTAGTTACACTTTGCCACAGTTTCTCCACAGCAGTGTCACAGCCTCTCCATCACTGTCACCAGGGTCTCACCACAAGGTCTTGCTCCGCCTAGGGCCTTGATCCAGTCTCCCTCAGATCTTGCCACTTCAGGTAGACCTCCTCAGTGTGGGAAGCATTCTTTCTTTTATCCTAATCCCACAGTTGTTGATAACTTGTGAGACTATGTGTCTGCAGTTAAGATAGTGGAGGACCAGAGGGGGCTTAATATAATGAGTGAAAATAGCCAATGTTAAGCTAACACTGCAGCTCCCCCTCTGGCTTTTGTAGCCATCATTTTTTTCATTAAGCATTCCCCTTGCCATCATCTATATTTAGGGAAATTTTTAAGCCAGCTTTTTTACTCCTTATGCTTTACTCCATCCCCTCCCCCCTAGATAGCTTAATTTTAATATGTCCAGTCTTATCAAACCAGTACTATGAGGGAAAAAAAGCATGTCTTTTTTTCCAACAAATCTTCCATTACAGTTGAATCCACATTTGTTAACAAAGGTCCAATTTAGAGCAAACTATCAGATAATAGCAATCAACACTAACTCACAGAATGAAAACACCTTCTCTTTATCTGGTTTGGTTCTGTTTGACACATCCCCAGCCACCCATCAGACACAATCTCAAGAGTCTAAATTTCTTCCTGTGTTACAGACTGGTTTGTGTCCTCACTCAACCTCAGCCCCACATGGGCCAAGTCAACACATCAGGGATTCCCAGGACTCCCTGCTTTGCAAACCAGTAACCCTTTTTCATTTATCCATTCATCATGCTAGGTGGACAGTGCTGAAGGAACAAGTCCAGGCTCAGCCTGTCTCTTCATTGCTGTGTATCTTCCACTTCCACTCATCACATGGGCCCAGGTGGTCACCACAAGTTGAGTATACTCACCAGCTTCCTTTAACTTTAAAGCCTTGGAAAGGGAATCTTTATGCTTCCTTCTTTCTCTCATCAAAGAGACCCAGGTGGTCAACATGAGTTAAACATCAGATTTACCTTGCCTCTTTTCATTGCAAAAATCTCTCTTTTTCTGCTTGTCTACTTTCAAACATAACTTTCCTCAGAGTATTGGGTGGGGCTTAATCTTTCTTAGGCTAAGCTCCACACTGTGTCAAATTCTACTACTATAAGCATTATTTTAAGGAAAATTTTCCCTTTTAAAATACCCAATTAATATACAACTTACATTTTTACATTAATATACAGCTTACATATTTGGTCTAATTATAATATAACCCATCAAAATCCTTTATCATTTTACAATATATCGCAACATAACATTTTGACATATAAGGGGGGGGCCATCATATTGTTGTCATTGTTAGATGCCGTTGAGTCAAGTATGACTCATAGCAACCCTATGAATACCAGATCTGAACCCCGTCCTGTCCTGTGCCATCTTCACACTTGCTGACACACTATAGCCCATTGAAGCAGTCACTGCACCAATACACTTGGTCAAGGATCTTCCTCTCCTTCCCAGAGCCTGCACCCTTCTAAGCATCATGTCCCTTTCCAAGGAATAGCCCCTCCTACCAATATACTCAAAGTATGTGAGGCAAAGCCTCATCATCTTTGCCTCGAAAGAGCACTCTGATTGCACCCTTTCTAAAACATGTTTATTTGCTCTGTTGGCAGTCCTTGGGATGGTCAGTGTTCTTCTCTAACACCACAATTATTTTTCAATTCTTCTTCTGTCATCCCTATTCATTGTTCAGCTCTCAGATGTATAGCAGGAGATTGGAAGGACCATGGACTGAATCAGATGCACCTAAATCCTCAAACTGACATCATTAATCCTCAATAATTTGGAGAGGCCCCTAACTGTAGGGTTTTCCCAATGCAATATATCTTCTGATTTTCTGACTGCTGGTGCCAAGGGTGTTAATTGTGGATTCAAGATAGCTATTAGAGAAATTCTCAGATTAATCTTCATACTTTTCTCTTGGGCCATCAAGCAGCTTTTCAACTATTCTTTCTGCCTTAGTAACAGCAAATGTAATCTTTTAGGTTTTTTCCTTCACTGTGTAGAAATAAACAATTATCATCTTAACTATACCTTTTCCCAAAACCAAACTTTGTTTCTGTGAGTCTGGAACAAAAAATCCCACTCATTTTGACACCAGCATGACAGAAGAAAAATTGATGCCTTTGAGCTGACATGTTGAAGGAGAGGACTGATTATTTCATGGACCACCAAAACACCAAACAGAATGTCTTGGAGAAAGTGCAGCCAGAGTACTTCCTTGGAGGCAAGGATGGGGAAGCTTCTTCTCACGTATGTTGTTATGAGAGACTATAGGAAAGATGGAAGGTTGATTAAAGAGAGGAAGACCATTAACTAAATGGATTAACACACTGATTGCAGCAATGGGCTCAAGTATGTCAGAGCTGATGAATATGGGACAGGATAGGACAGAGTTCAGATCTGTTGTACACGTGTCACTGTGAACTTGTATTCAACTCAAAAACATTACTTCATGTACTTTCTGTATTTCTTGAACTCCAAATTTATGTGTCCAAATGACTAGCTACTGTTTTCACCTAGATTTTATACCAGAACCTTCAAGATTAATAGAAATGACTACCTTTATCTCAACACCATTCTGTTCCCTCTTCCCTTCCATTTCCATTTCTGTGTTGATTTTTAAGGTGAGAATCTTGCCCTATTGAGACAAGCCTTATATAAATCCTTAGCTTTTTTTTCTATTAATATGTATCTGATTGGTCACTGAATATGGTTGTTTTAGTTTGGTTTTTTAGTTTTTATTGCAGTATTAACGTCAATTTGTAAATGTGCACAAATCTCAAGCCTACAGTGCAGTAAATGTTCACATAACGAACACAAGTGTGACCACCATGCAAATTGCTGGCACCTCTGAGCATTACTATCATTGCTCTGACCCACTAAACACACTCTTCCTTACTGATTTTTAACATACTAGGTTAATTTGCCTGTTTTTTAAGTACATATAAATATGTATATTGAACCTGGAGAGAGGATGAAAGGCACCCAAGCGTCGAGGACTCTCCTTCATAGGGTCGCTATGAGTTGCCTGCGACTCGATGGCACTTAACAACAACAATATATATTATTTTGTACTTGAGTTCTCAACATTATTAAATCTATCATTGTTTTTCATATAATACTGTTTTGTTCATTCTTAATATTATTTAGTACTCCATTAGACAAATATATCACATTTAATTAACTTACTTTACTATTACTGAGCTGCAGGCCAATAATAATGCTATATATATATATTTTCCCCCTGCTGGGTAAGCACCAAGATGTCATCTTTTTTGTGTGTGTGGCTTATACATTTACTTTCATTTAGTTTAGTTTTTATGTTTTAGGAAAGGTGAGTGACAATTGCAGGCATTAGGCTGGCCTGAAGTGTCAAAGTCTCTCCAAGCTGCTCTTGCATATTGTTGGAGATCTAGTGGCCACAACTAGCCACAGACCTTGGGAACATGCTGTTGAAGTTCATTTTAGCAGATGCTTCCAGACAGGTTCTTAAAGCTGTTGTACCAAGTCACACAGCCATCCCAAGTGTATGGTAATTTCACTTCTTCCCTGACTGTTTAGGTCATGGTATTGTGAGTCTTGGTCATTTAAATAAGCCACAACGTTATTATAAGAAATGGTATGAAATGGTAGCTTATCGTGATTAATTTTCTCTGTTGAATGATGATGGCTGATTTTATTTTCTTAAATGGGTTTCTCATACATTTTTATATCCTCTTCATTGTAGTACATCTCATGTTTATACCTATTCTTCTATTGGGTTATTTTTCTTACCAAATTCTTTGTCAGATTATGAATTTCAGAAAATTTCTAAAACCAGTGTGGTGGTTGGCACTTCATTCCTTTCATAATATATTTTTATGAATGGCTGCTCTTTTAATGGAATCAAATTTGTCAGTTTTTTCTTCATGCTGAGTGATTGCAATGCCTGTTTAAGAAATAATGACTACCATAATAATTATTGTTTTATTTTACGTGTTTAGGTATACTGTTATCTGAAGCTAATTTGTGTTAGTAAATTAGAGTTAAAATTCACTTTTCCTCTCATTGATATTCAATTAATTCAACACAACTTATTTCTGCATACAGAATTCAATGTTCAACACATATCCTTTGTTCCAGTATGAAAATGTTAGTTCCTGTAGTGATCTTGATGTCTGGTTGTGTAAGGGCTATAGCTGTCACTACTGCTCCCACCTCTTCTTCCATCTGGCGCCTGCAATAAATAGTATGGGTAATGTGTCAAATTGCTAACCAAAAGTTCAGCAATTCATGTTCTTTGGTCCACCCAGCAGGAGAAAGGAGGACAGTCTTCTCTCATAAAACTATTCAGCCTCAAAAAGCTGAGAGAGAATATCTGTGGGTCAGAAGAACTAAAAAATTACAGATTTGGTTTTTCAAGCACACTGCAAGGAGCTTTAGTGTTTGCCTGCTAACCTGAAGTTTGGCAGTTTGAACCCACCACATGTTTTAGAGGAGAAAGATATTAGTCAGCTTCTAGAAAGATGATAGTCTTAGAAACAGTAAGGAAAATTTCTACTCTGCTCCATCCACTGGGGACACAAGCAATTAATTGAATTTAAATCTTCTAATATTAGGAACATGTGTTTCAAGGACTATATTTTACTTACTGAATTTCCTTGGCATCGTTGTGGGGGAAAATAAATCAATGTGTTCCCTGTATTGTTTCATAGATTGCTGTATTTATCTTTCCAGGAATAACACAAGAATTTGATATGTAAGAAGGCCCCTGTTAAGTAGAGCAAAGCAGGTAGAGAGAACTGGTTGGCAAACCTAATAAAGAATTGCCGTTATTGTTAGCTGCTATTAAATTGGACCTGACTCCATGTTAATTCCATGGTGATCCCACATACAAATAAACAAAACACCTTCCAGTCCTGAAGTGTCCCCATATTTGTTTTTTATTGACCAATTTTCACAAACAAGGAACATCAATGCCATGATATTTTAACAGTACATTGAGTTTGAGGTAGGATGTATGTTTTCCACCTCCCAAGACACTCAACCTACTCAGTATGATCTGTTGTAGTATTGTGAGTTAACAATTATTTGATGTAAAGTAAACATTTACCTCCAGAGTCACCCGTTTTGTAAAATATTACATTATTTCCTTGTTTTTCAGTGCAGCATAGTATTCCATTGTGTGAATATACCAGAATTTCCATATCCATTAATTTGTTGATGGGCACTTGGGTTGTTTCCAATTCCTTGTTATTGTGAACAAAGCTTAAATAAACATTACGTTGAGTGAAATATCTCAGTCACAAAAAGACAAATGCTGCATAACTCCACTGTTATAAAAGAGGACTGACATAGGGGTTGTGGGGATATTGAGAAAGTTGGGATAAATAATAGATACTGCTTAGAAACAGATGAGGGAGAGAACTGTTTTAAAGGGATATATGATTAGATATTATTATATGATTAGATATTATATATGATTAGATATTATTGTTATGACAGGAATGCAGAATGCATAGTGGAGCAGACTTTGGGGGACATATTGAATAACAATGAAACAATTTTTTCTTTTACTTTTCAAAAACAAAAGGGAATGGAGGAGAGGCCTGGGCAGGGAGAAAAGTGCAATTATGAATTAATGGAAATAAAAAAATCTCTGTAAACCTTCATTAAAATAAAATAAAAAAGGAAAAAAGAAAGTAAGCATGTACTAGCTGGAATTGTATTCAGTTAGCCACTCACTGCTGTCAATGGGAGACAACTCATAGCTGACACTCCCTTGAGTTTCTCAGGCTGTAAATTGCACAAGAGGAGATTTTCCATCTTTCTTCCATGGAGATGATGGTGGATTCAAATTACCAGAGAGGCTCAGTCTTGGAGTTAGCAGTACAGTTCTCTGTAGACTACACCACCAGAGCTTTCCAGAATTATATTTGGTTGTTGTTGTGGTGTGCTGTTGAGTCAGAACCAACCCATCATTGACCCTTCAGTGTGTTTTCCGAGGCAGTAAACCACATGGGAAGAGATTTCCCATCCTTCTTCCGTGGAGCAGCTAGTGGATTCAAACTGCATGTCTTTGGGATTGCAGCACAGCTTCTTACCACTAGGCCACCATGGCCCTGCTTTCTTTGCCCAGCACCTTGTCATCCCATTACTGAATGCACATCCATGTTCCTAGTCTTTTCCTATTAAAAAAATTCAACTTTTGTCCTACATTTCTCATGTATGGTTTAAATATAGAGAGAGTTCATTGTTTCCCATAACCTCAATGCCCATGCCAACCTAGGCCTATATGCCCAGAATTTTTTGACCAAAAAAATGGAGAGAAGGATGCTACACCCTATATTATAATTTTTCATGCAGAATCTTAGATTATTGTGGGAACCTTTGTCCTTCCCAAGACGATTCAAGCCACTTCCTTCCCTCCCTATCTTGTTGTCTTTTAACATATCCAGGACTCCACCCTAATCACACTGCTACTGAATCTGCTGCGATGATTGTGAAGATTATGTTATCTCCATCCATATTCTATCTCATTTTTCAAATGGAGACCAAACCAACCAACACATGCATAACTTGTACTGGACCCACATATTATGTTCATATTTGGAACTAGACTGTAATGCTTTCTTAATGAAAATCATACAGGGAAGTAGAGGCAGCTCTTGGGGTGACACTGCATTTGAGTTAAAATCTGGCATTTCCACACCATTGACAAGTCTGACAGCTGGAGCAGCCATCACCTCATCGCATCTCTCAGTGTGCTGTTCCTGGGTTTTGGCATCCATCCTGTCTAAATTTTTATCAGATGAGCACTTTTCCTTGGCAAGTACTTTAAATACCTTCAACTTGTTTTATCTCTGAACTGTTGCCCTTTGCCCTCACATGCCATTTCTCACATGTATGACTGGAGGATATTGGAACAAATTAGTTAAGAATTCCATTTTAAAGAGCAATGCCTTTGGCCTTCTCCCCTCTACATCCTATCCCAAAAATATCAGACCTTCCCCTAAACAGACCACCGAGGCATTTATTAACTTTTGAAACTTGTTCATGGTGTTACAAATTGGAGCAATTGTTTGTGCATGTTGATTGTGACCCTACAGAGCTAACTCAGCCTTCACTCAGCAAAAAGCATTGTTTATTTTGGCTTTGCTTCATTCACAATCATAGGGGACTTAGAGCTATGACCAGCAATGAGCAAGCCTCAAAGGCCTCTCATAAAAGCACTCTCATAAATCCTAGTCAAATACTGCGTTTGGAGGTTCCTGAAGATTAATGTCAGCTCTTGGCTCTCTGACCTGTGCTGAGAGCTGAGAGAAGGTGAATTTCATGCCTTCAAGATTTCCACTTCTAGTTCAATGACAAACATGCAGTTTTAGGATAGTCTGCACACACCAGCAGATGGGGATAAACACACCCACTGCCTGGCATAGGATTCTTTGTGTTTTGTAAATAGTTCATACTCTGTGCTTGGAAGGATGGAGGGACAACACAGGAGAGGAAAACCCTGGGTGAGATGGATTGATATAGTGACTGGGGTAATGAGGGTAGGTGTGTCGGAATTAGTGAGACTGGCTCAGGACAGGGCAGGGTTCAGAGCTGCTGTACATAGGGTTGCTATGGGTCATAGGTGACTAGACAGCACATAACAACAGTGATTAACTACTCCTGTCCCCCATCCATCCTCACCCCTCTGCTCCCATCCTCCCCCACCCCCGATCCTTATACTCATTCTACAGTAATGATCTTATACAATATTTGTCCTTATGGAACTGAGTTAATTCACTTAGCATAATTCTTTCCAGTCCCACTCAAGTTAGGTAGTAATTTACAAAATCATTGCTCCTATGTGCTGCGTAGTATTTCATCATGTGAATGTATCACAATCTGTTTGATTGTGATTAGACATTTGGGCTCTTTCCATGTTCTTGCAATGATGAATAATGCTATATTGGTGTACAAGTCTTATTTTCTTGGGATATATTCCAAACAGTGGAATAGCTCACTCATACGGAATTTCTCTATTTTACTTTTTGAGGAAATGCCAAACTGCCTTTCAGAGTGGTTACACCATTTCACAATCCCACTAACAATGTATAAGAGTTCCTATCTTGCCACATCCTCTCCAATATTTATTTACTTGCTGCCTTGTTAAAATTTGCCACTGCTAATGGAGTGAGATAGTATTTTTGAGCATTTTTTCGTGTGTCTGTTGGCCCTCAGAATATCTTTCTCTGTGAATAGTCTTTCCATGCTTTTTGCCCATTTTGTAATTGGACTATTTGGCTTTTTCTTGTAGAGACCTTCTAAAATTCTATAAACTTTTTATATGAGATCCTTGTCTGAAATAGTATTGCCAAATGTTTGGTTTTTTTTTTTCCCAGTCAGTAGGTTTTGTTTTCATTCTATTGGAAAATGTCTTTGATGAGCACAGGGATTTAATCTTTAGAAGGTCTCAGGGATTTAATCTTTAGAAGGTCTCATGCATCAATTTTATCCTCTCCGGATTGAGCAATTCTGGCTGTATTTGGCAGTCTGTTTATACTATAGAAGAGGCCATCTAAGATTGTTCCCAATTTATCTCTGATGAATTTTCTGGTTTTAGGCTTTACTCCAAGGTCTCTGATTCCACCTTGAGTTGATTTTGTGTACGGTGTGAGTAGTGGATCCTGTTTCAGCATTCTGCAGGTAGCATCAGGTAGCAGTCCAGTTTTGCAGGTATCATTTCTTAAAGAGGTTGTCATTTTCCCTTTTTATATCCTTGTCAAATATCAATTGGCCATAGATAGCTGTGTCTGTTTCTGGATTCTCAATGATGTTCTATTGGTCTGTGTGCCTGTCCTTGTACCAGTACCATGCTGTTTTGTTTACTACCACTGTGTAGTAGGTTTTAAGGTCAGGGAGTGCTATGCCTCCCACTTTGTTGTTTGTTTGGGGTGGTTTTTTTTTGTTGTTGTTGTTGTCATTTTAAGTGCCTTGCTTATTTGGGGGTCTCTTTCCTCTCCAAATAAACCAAGAAAAGCCTATCTACACACCAGTTCTACAGGATGCATCACCTTTGCTCGGGAAACATTACAACTAAACTTCAGAGACATTGATCCCAACATAAGGAACTACCATCAGCTGATGTGTTTGGAATCACAGAAGCCTTGGAAGCTTCATATATAAGTTATTAGATGGAGGGCTGGTGAAAGGGAGATAGATGTGAAGGGAGGGGGTAGAAGTGGATGGGTATCCTGGTGGATGGTGGATCAGGGAAATAAATGGGTAAAGAAGCGTGTGAGAAAGGCAGGGACAACACTGAAACTAAAGTTAAATCTGGAATAAGGGATATACCTTTAACTTGCTGGTCTGTCTGATACTTCTCTAAATCTGAACATTCACATTAAGACAGACTAGGAAGAAGGATTGGCCATCCACTTCTGAAATAGCAGGCCTCTGAAAGCCCTATGTACAACAGAACACATTTAGATAAC
>NW_006399808.1:5435044-5438379 GCF_000299155.1 Elephantulus edwardii | reverse complement strand
ACTGCTAGGAAAACAAACAGATTTGTCCTGGAAAGGGTTAAACCAGGTGGCTCCTTGGAGGCAAGGATTCTGAGGCTCCGTCTAGCATAGTTTGGACATTATGTGAGGAGAGACAGGTCCTTGGAGAGGGACATCATGCTTGGGAGGGTGGAGGGACAGTGCAGGAGAGGAAGGCCCTCTATGAGGTGGATTGCTTCAGTGACTGGAATAGTTGGGATGGGAGTGTCAGAGACAGTGCGATTGGCACAGGACAGAGCGGAGTTTAGGGCTGTTGTACATAGAGTCGCTATGAGTTGCAGGCGACTTGATGGCACATAACAACAACAACAACATGTGTTTTTCAGTTCTTTTGGCTAGGATTTTGTTCAGGATTTTTGCATCTATATTGAGAGCTATTGGTCTGTAGTTTTCTTTCTTGGTAATATCTTTTCCTGGTTTTCGTATTAGGGTTATGCTTGTTTCATGGAACGACGCTAAGAGTGTTTCTTCTTTTTCAATTTTTAAAAAAAATTTAAGTAAATTGGTGACAAATTTTCTCTGAATGTTTAGTAGACTTCAACTGTGAAACCATCTGGTCCAGGACTTTTCTTGTGAGGAAGTCTTTTATGATCTGTTCAATTTTTTCTTTTGTGATGGGTCTGTTCAAGTATTCTGTTTCTGTTCTTTTCAATCTGGATAGAGCATGAGTTTCAAGGAATTTGTCCATTTGCTCTAAATTTTTTATCAAAATATAAATTTTCATTATTGCTGTTGCTTACCATTGAGATGAGCATGACTCATAGCAACCTAATGAACAAAAGGCCTGAAGCCTTTCTATAACTGTCATCATTTATTAAATTTCATAATATCCAGAGACATAGTATTCCAATATTATCAATTTAATTTCATCTTGTTCTGTTGTGATGTAGCCTCTGTCATTTCTTAGTCAAGTTATCTGTGGTTTCTCTTTTTTACTTTTAATTTTACCAGTGGTTTGTCAATTTTAATGACCCTTTAAAAAAACAAGCTCCTGGTCTTAACAGTTTCAGTTGTTTTTCTGTTTTCTATGTCATTGATTCCAGCTCTTGTATTTATAATTTCTTTTCTTCTAGAGGCTGTAGGATCAGATTGTTGTTCTTTTTCTATTTGTTGAAGGTGGTATGTTAGATTATTGATTTTTCATCTTTTTTATATGCGTGCCTGTTGCTGTGAACTGCCCCCCCCCCCCCAAGGACTGCCTTAGCTGCATCCCAGAGGTTTTGGTATGCTGTATTTTCATTTTCATTTGTTTCAAGGAACTTTTTTCTATTTCCTTCTTTGTTTATTTTCTAACACAATCATGTTCTAGCAGAGAGTAATTCCATTTCCACATGAGTGGTTTTGTAAGATTTACCATCCTAGGGTTAATTTCTAGTTTTGTGGCATTGTGGTCTGAGAAGATACTTTGTATTATTTCAATGTTTTTAATTTGTTGAGCCTTGCTTTGTATCCTAATATATGATTGATTCTGGAGAATGGACCAGGGGCATTTGAGAAGAAAGTGAATTGAGTTTTAGTTGGGTGCAGTACTCTGAATCTATCCACAAGTTTGAGTTGTTGATTGTATAGTTTAGATCTTCTGCATCTTTGTTGAGTTTCTTTTGAGTTTACTTATCCTTTGATGGTAGTGGTGTGTTGAAATCTCCTACCACTATTGTGGTGCTATTTCTCTCTTCAATTCTGTTAACTATTGTTTTATGTATTTTGAAGGTTTATAATTTGGTGCATAAATGTTGACCAAGGTTAGAGCAAGGTATTCTTGATGTATTATGCCTTTATTCATTCTGAAGTATATTTTATCAGAGACTAACTAGTATTGCCACTCCTGGTTTTTTGTGGTTGTCATTTGCTTGGTACATATTTCTCCCAGCCTTTAATTTTTAGTTAGTCTTACTCTTCTTTTTTTGAGATATATCTCTATTATGCAACATACTGATGGGTTTTGTGTTGTGTTGTTTGTTTGGTTTTTTAATCAATTCTTCTACTTTTTTCCTCTTGATTGGAGCAGTTAGTCCATTTACATTAAATGTAATTCTTTTCAGGCCAGGTTTTACCATTGCCATTTTGCTCTGCTTCTTTTTCTGTTGTTTCTGGTTACTATATAGTCCATCCACTTTCCTTTGGCATGTCCATGTGAAGGACTTCACATAAAACTTCTTGTAGTTTTGGTCTTGTTTTTACAAATTCCTTAAGTTCCTTCTTCTCTGCAAAGGATCTAATTTCTCCTTCATATTTGATGGAGAACTTTGCTGAGTATAGAATCCTAGGCTGTCAATGGTTTTCTTTCAACTTCCTTTATATGTCATCTCATTGCCTTCTAGTTCTCATGATTACTCCTGAGAAATCAGAACTTAATCTAATTGTTTCCCCTTTGTAGGTGACTCTGTTTTTCTAGTGTTAATTTTAGTATACGTTACTTATCTTTTAATTTAGAGAATTTAAGCATGATGTCTTGATGTTTTTCTTTTTCAGTCTTGTCTATTCACTGTGCTTCTTGAATGTGGATTTCCTCGTTCCTCAAAATACACGGACAGTTTCCTTCTAATACTTCTTCCACAATTTTTTCAGTGACTTCCCTGTCACTCCCATGTTCTGGAATTCTAATAATAAATATGTTGTTCCTTTTGATGTCGGCTCGCATGATTCTAATGTTTTATTCATGTCTTATCTCTGATTTTTTTTCCTAGAATGTTTCCAGTGATGCTCTTGTCTTCCTGCTAAGTGACTCTCTGTTCTATCCCTTCCGTTCTACTTCTTGTCCTACTAACACGTTGAGCACTTCTGTCATTTTTGTCTTAGTACTATGGATTGCATTTTCATGCTTTCCTATTGTTGGCTGTACCCTATCAGTCTTGTGATGATTTTTTAAGTTCTTGTTCCTCTTTATCAATACTATCAATTCTTTTTTCCATGTTTTCGCATTTTCTTCCATGGAAATTTACCTTGCTCATCACAAATATCTTTCTTCTTAATTGTTGTGTCTGAGGTATTTGCTTTCTTATTAGCTTCCATTGTCTCTACCAACATTTGTGTATTTTCCTGTATCTGTTCAAATAACTCCCCATGAATATTTTCCTTCTGCTTCTCTCTTTCTGGATTATTCATTGGGACTGATTTTTTTGGAGAAGGGCTATTCTGTTTTTTCCTGATGACTGAGGTTGGCTACTTTCTTGGCATTATGTGAGTATTTTCTTAGTAGATATTGTTGTTGTTATGTGCCATCGAGTCATTTCCGACTCATAGCGACCCTATGCACAACAGCCCTAAACCCTGCTCTATCCTGCGCCAAACGCCCCGCCTCTGACACACCCATCCCG
>NW_006399808.1:5424758-5431084 GCF_000299155.1 Elephantulus edwardii | reverse complement strand
AAGACCCTCTGTGAGGTGGATTGATTCAGTGACTGGGTTACTCGGAATAGGTGTGTCAGAGGCAATGAGATTGGCACAGGATAGAGCACAGTTTAAGGCTGTTGTACATAGGGTCGCTATGAGTCGCAAATGACTCGACGGCACATAACAACAACAACAACAACAACAACAAACTAATGACCCAGAGTATGGCAATGTTTTGTGAGATATCTATATATGTGTGCCCCCTTCTGGTAGCTAGAAGGCAGTATTTCACTTAAAGTACTTGGATGGCAAAGAGGAAGACTGTTCCCTTCCAAAAACAGTGTCTCAGTCAGGCTCAACCTGACCCAGCCCCTTCAGCTTGAATTAAGGAGTCTTACATAGTGTCGCTAGACAGCAGTGTTTTTACCCTATGTATCTGAATGGCAAAATAGGAAGCATGTTCCTTTCCAGAAAGGGTGATAAGGCATATTTTAAATCAGTAAAACTCACTCATTTGAAGTATACATGTCAATGATTTCTAGTACATTCACAGTTGTGAAACCCACACCATCATCACACTCTTAAGTTTAGAATATTTTCACCATAGTTACTAAGAAACCTCTTCCCTTTAGATTTAACTTCCCACTGTCCCTTTTCACTTAATACTGTCTTTACAGATTTACCTGCTATTAGCTCTTCATATAAATGGAATCATCCATTATGTAGTCTTTCTGACTAGTTTCTTTTACTTTGCATGTTTTCCTGGTTCATCCATGTCATATTATGTGATATTAATATTTCATTGGTTTTAATGGAGAAATAAGATTTCATTGTATGATTATACCACATTTCATTTATCCATTCGTCAGCTGAGTTAGCACAATAAAATTTTGTACACACTTAAATCATATTTTAAAAATGTTAACCTCTTATAAAGCACAGTACAGCTATAAAACTTATTATAATCCATGTCAATATATTCTTTTATTTTCTCCGTTTATTAAAAGAATATTGGGTTCTTTTATGCAGAATATAATCCAAGATCACATATTGTATTTAATGATTGCATTTATTTTGTTCTTCTTAATCTGGAATATCTCCTCATCCTTTTTTGTTTTTCATGAACTTAATACTTTTGACAAGTTCTGAAATAGCCCTCAATTTGAACTTGTTTGATATTTCTACATGAACAAATTAGTATAATGCATTTTTAACAAAACATGTTTTGAGTTTTACAGGTCATACTATAAGGAGTTACTTGAAGTCTAGCGATACCATGATTGGTGATATTTTTGATCACCTGGTAAATGTGGTTTCTGTCCAATTTTTCCAATTGGAAATTTCTAGTTTGCCTTTATATTTAGTATATTTAGAAGCAGGAGTAGCATCCACTTCCTAAACAATGTGACTCCGGAAACTCTATGAACTTTGACAAATGTCAGTAGTTGTAGAGGAGCTTCAAGTCTTTTGTTCATAAGGTTGCTGTGAGTTGTGCTAGTCTAGAAGACAATCAACAACAACAAGAAGTTAGTATGTAGCTTGTACTCTAAGGCTGTGTAAAGAGCCTGTTTCTCATTGTCTCTCAAAGCAATGTTAGCAGCTATTCATAGAACTTACTTGCAACAGTTATTATTCTGTCTGACAAATGATAATTTTCTATTTCTATCATTCCTTCTACATTTATTACATAAAATTCAAATATAAGGAATAGTTTACTCTGTGTCCCATTGAATTAGTTATCTGTGCATGTACATGCTCTGGTGGCCTCACGGTAAGAAGCTGTGCTGCAATCCCAAAGGCATGCAGTTTCAATCTACCAGCTGCTCAACTGAAGAAAGATGAGCAATCTCCTCTTGTATGATTTACATCCTCGGAAAACCTGCTGGAGGGTCAGCTATGGCTGGTTCTGACATAACCCGGGTATTTCCTTTTTAAAAAATATTGAATAAACTTATTTTTTTAAAAATTATTTGTTTTTTATACCATCATTCATGTACATTATGTTTTCACCCTTTCATAGGCTTTGATATTTCTAGAGTGATCCCATGTATCTTTTCTGTTCTAGGTTTATCTTATACTTTCTAGCCCTGGCTTAGAGTCAGACATTTCTCTGAGGAAAGCTGGTTACATTTATTGGAAAAAGGAATTTAGAAACCATCAGCTATATTCTACTATAACCATTCATATTATTTTATTTCTTCACTAGGAGATAAATACGATTAGTATCCTCCTTTTTTTCCCTTTTAATGGAAGAGTTGAGTCTTCACAAGGGTAAATACTTTAATGCAATGTTACACAAGTCTAGGTGGCCTAACATTTTAACTTTAATACCTATATATTTAACAGCCATATATCTTGTATTTTTAGGCATAGATTTAATGACAGTTAAATACATTTGTCTAGTATCTCCGAGCCTCCATATTCTTATGTTCAAAATTAGTGCTAATTCTATTTGCCTCTCTGGCTTACAGTTGAGACCACATGTAGGAACTTGTCAGGCATAGTATTTTTCCCATTAGTGAGCATTTAAATACTAGTTGGATCTAGAGTAAGTCATTCAGTCAGTAAGCATTTATATTTATGTACTTTATTCTTAGCATTGTTGAAGGAAATATGTAGTTAGAAAAATCTCAGAAGACTTGGTCTCTGCTATTTAGGTAAATAAACTTGAGATACTGAAAAGATGAAACTATGAGGCATTAAGTTTCACATGAATATTACAAATGCTGCCATTTTTTTAATCCATAGTTTAAGATTTTGGGAATTGGAAAGTTCAATGTTAGACAGAGGAGGAGGGATTTGGGCTGAGCCTATACAAATGATGGAGTTTAAAGTATTAATGAACATGAAGGAAGGCTTGCATATAAGTTATGTATCAGGTTGCCTAATTCAACATCAGATATGATTAAAGGGATGAGGGGCAAAATTTACCTTCCACATGAAAATCTTCAATTATCCCTAAAGATAATCTTTGAGAAGGTGTCCTTAATTTGACCACAGATCTAAGAAATTTGTGTGGCCTAACCTAGGCCAAGCCTCTACCATATTGGCTTGGTCAATGTCTTCCTTTTGAATTTAGTGAAGAAATATATTATACTGTGAACAGATGATAATTGTTGTTGTTTTTGTTGTTGTCATTGTTAAGTGGCGTCGAGTTGTAGGCGACTCATAGTGACCCTATAAACCAAAGACCTGGACACTTGTATAACTTTCGTCCTTTCTCCAGGTTCCTAGTGTTTCTGGGTTCATAGGGTTTCGGGGTTCACAGGGTTTCTGGAGGCAAGCTATTTCTGAAGTTGATGCTATTCCTGCTTCCATAAATTAGACAAAATTAGAATTTAATAAATTATTTTTCTTTTTTTTCTGGGATTCCTAATACTCATAAGCACGGCTGCTCTCTGCATCTAGTAGGTTAGTTTCTTGTTTAGGTGAAATATTTTCAACATCTATTTTGAAATTCAGTGTACATTAGTCAGTTTTCATTGGTCTAGAATATAAGTTCTACTTTATGTATATAAATGCTTTATTTTAACAGTTTAACTAAAACCTATACATTGTAATTTCTCTTGCTAGAGAGAGTGGCTTACTTAATAGTTTTTCTGGAGTCCTAGGCAACTGCCATGAACTTCCTAAAAGTGTTTGTAAAATTCTGTGTATTGGAATGTATTCATTATGGCATAAAAGATTTATAACTTTTATCAGATTCTCCAGAAGGCCTCTGAATTCCTAATATTTAATATTGATATTCTAGAGCTATGATACCTAGTATGGGAGCTACTTGCCACATATGGCTACTTACATTTCAATTAATTAAGATATGAGAAGTTATATTCTTCAGTTGTACATTTCAAGTGGGTTTTATGTAGGTGATGTCTTCATATTATCATACAGGATAAATATAGAACATATTTTCTGTCTTTACAGAAATTTCTATTAGGCAGCTCCACAAAGCATTAGTTCTTAGACTTTAGCATGCATCAGAATCACTTAGAGGGTTTTCTAAAAAACCAGATTGCTAAACTCTACATCTAGAGGTTTAAATTTAGTGAATAGGGACTAGGGTTGGGAATTTGTTTCTAATATGTTTCTGGCTGATGATTATGTTGCTAGTCTGGGAACGCCCCCTGAAAGTCACTGGAGCAGAGGGTGTTGTTAACTGCACCAGTAGTGACAGGGGAAAGCCGTGAATGAGAAAAATTCCTATTATAAATTTGATATAATTTTAATATCTTAGAAGCCACATCTTGCATCTGTACAAGACCCTTGTGTTTATTCTGTATCCTTTACTGAGTCTATATAGCTGCTTCTGAATAAATTTTTATGTGCCAAGTATGGACCAAAGATAATATATTTTTTGGAACTTTTCAAAATTTCTCTTCAGGAAAAATGTTTAATATAAAGTGGCTCCATTTTGTCTAGAGTCTAAGAACTACTCAAACACTGTTATGGAATGTTGTTAGATAACAAAAAGAAAACAGTTTGAATCAGAGAATGTGAAGAGAGGTAGACCTAGATTAGAACAAGAGTAAATATGTGTTTGAATTTCCAGGCTGGTGTTATCTTCAGGGGACACTAGACATCCACTTCAAGACTCTTCTGATTAAGTGTGTCCTTCCTACTCTATTCCCTCTAGCTACAATGTCTATATTCAACATAAGTTAGGGATGAAAAACTTGGTAAGTCCCTGATTATTTCCCTACAGCCTTGGTCCTGGCACATCAATGATCTGTAATGATACTCTTTCCTTTTGAACCCAAGGACCGTTTTGATTTAAGCAGAAATCAATCAAAGGAAGCCTTGTTGATATCCTGAGTATGAGTGGTGAGGGATTAACAGAGTGACTATGTTTCTACCCAAAAGAGGCAGAAAAAGTTGGCCCACATTTAAAAAGTATCTTGTTGCCTTAATTCTAACCAATTCTAACTTAATTCTTTTCAGTATTTGTTTAAATTATGCTGATATGATAAATTCCAAGCAACACAGAAGGCTGAGCTGAGTATACGTGCTAATACACAAAGGCATGGAGAATCACAACTTCTTAAAATATTTTAGAGAGTGATAAATGCAACCTCTACAAAATATTAACTTTGAATAATTTTTCGAAATGAAAATAACTTTGTTCTACTTCTTAAAGTCACTAAATGATAGCTTGCAGAGTCACTGCACGGAAGATATCAGAAAATGGCAGTTAGTCAAGAATACATTAGACTTGCCGAATGAAGTCAGAATTGTATAAAGTATCTCATTCTTGGGACAGTTTCCTTCTGGCTTTGTAGAGGATGCAACATCCAGGTGCAGAACAAATGGACAAGGCTAAACCACAATTAGTGAATTAGTGATAACTTAGAATAAAGTAAGAGGGTCAGTTTGAATTATCTCAAAGTCACACCCTAACCTCCATGCTTGTGCTGTTGAACACAAATCTAAGGAAGAGATTTTACTTAAGGTCTAGACTTAGTCATGCTCTAACATGCCTGTGATAACAACTGTTGTTTCTGTTATGTGCTGTTGCGTTGATTACAACTCATAGCAACCCTATGAAAATAAGATAGGACCCTTCCCTGCCCTGCATTGTCCTCATAATCTCTTAAATTCATGAACCCAGTGGTAATAGTCACTGTGTCAGCCCTGGCCTTGTTTGTACTGACGATACTGTACTTTTCCAAAACCCCTTTCCACGGAAGTAGTCAAATTTTATTCTTGTGTATTCTACCTAACAAGTTTCATAGTTTCAAGTTTCAATTGCTGATTTTATGGTGGGGAAAGGTCTGGGTTTCTTTGGTTGGTTTTCATACAATAATTAGTTTACATTGTGTTTCACTCACACACATTGTGTTTTAAACAACCATTCATACACAGTGTGTCCCATGTAATTAATTACCATAGGTCGATGCCCATTATTATACTATCTTTTCAAGTTCTAATTGAATCCCTCCAATACACTCATTAAACTCTGTTATCCTAGTTATTTCCACCCGTCCATTTCTCACCTTTCCTTCCTCTTTTCCTCTTCCCTTTTTAGACATTTATACACATCTTACTAGTTATCCTTCTATTTTAACAATAATGGTCTTTTTCAATATTTGTCCTTATGAGACTGATTTACTTCACTCAGCATAATGCTCTCTAGACTCTCCCATGTTATATAGTTGTTGTTGTTATGTGCCATCAAGTCGCCTGCGACTCATAGCGACCCTATACACAACAGCCCTAAACTCCGCTCTGTCCTGTGCCAATCGCACTGTCTCTGACACTCCCATCCCAATTATTCCAGTCACTGAATCAATCCACCTCATAGAGGGCCTTCCTCTCCTGTGCTGTCCGTCCACCCTCCCAAGCATGATGTCCCTCTCCAAGGACCG
>NW_006399808.1:5421249-5423938 GCF_000299155.1 Elephantulus edwardii | reverse complement strand
TGCCTTTGCATAGTCAATGAAACACTGATAGACATTTCTCTGGTATTCCCTGCTTTCAGCCAAGATCCATCTAACATCAGCTACAATATCTCTAATACCACAACCCCTTCTAAACCCAGCCTGGACTTCTGGTAGTTCTCTGTTGATGTACTGTTCCAGTCGTTACAAAATCATTGCTAAGTGCTGCATAGTATTCCATTTTGTATAAGTACCACAATTTCTCAGTCCATTCATTTGTTGAAGGACATTTAGGCTGTTTCCATATTCTTATTTTTGTTCCAAGTTAGGTAATGACTTTATACTGGTTTACATGCAAAGTTCATTAAATTCATATATGTTCTTTTTCACATGGGGCTTTCCCCCTTTCCTTTACCAAACCCTCCCTCCCCCCATCAAATTGTGTGATCCTATGTTTAAGCCTCTCCCCCACTTGGATTCTTGTACATGCTCTACAATAATAGTACTATACAGTATTTGTCTTTATGAAAATGAGTTAGTTCACTTAGCATAATGCTCTCTAGTCCCTCCCATGTTTAGTAATTGACAAAATCATTGCTCTTGTGTGCCACATAGTGTTCCATTGTGTGAATGTGCCATAACTTCTCAATTAATTCCGTTGTGGTTTCTTGCTAGTGTAAATACGTGGCTATGAATACAGGTGTATTATCTCCATTTATGTCTCAGGTCTACTTTTATTGAGGTATATTCCTAGCAGTGTGATAGCTGAATCATATGGTATTTTTATGTTCGGCTTTTTGAGGAAATACCAAACTGCTTTCCACAATGTTTGTTCCATTTTAAAATTTCAATCTCCCCACATGATTTCCACCATTTATTGCTTGCTGTCTTGTTAAGTCTTGCTACTGCTACTGTGGTGAGTTGGTATCTAATTCTTGCTTTGATTTGCATCTCTCCAATTGCCAACGATGTTGAGCATTTTTTTTCCATGTGTCTATTGGCCATCTGAATGTCTTCCTTTGTGAAAAGTTGTTTTATGTCTTTTTCCCATTTTGTTATTGGGTTATCAATCTTTTTCTTGTGGAGACCCTGTAGGATAATGTAAATTTTCATTATAAGGCCCTTGTCTGAATGGCATTGCCAAATATTTTTTTCCAGTGTGTAGGTTTTCTTTTTACCTTGTTTGAAAAAGTTTTTGAAGCACTCAGGAACTTCAGTTTTAGAAGGTCCCATTTGTAGATTTTGCCCTCTACTTGTTGCGCATTTCTGAGTATATTTACAAGCATATTTATCTGATAGCCTAGAGTTTTTGAGTTTGGCCCCATTTTGTCTCTTCTCCTCCCTACCCCCATATTTATACTAGTTTATTTACAAAATTTGAATACATTGTTTTCAAGAACAAATTCTTTCAATTTTCCTCACTCTCCACCCATCCAATTGTACAAACCCATCATGATTAATCTCCCCCATCTTCCTTTCCCGTATACATCCTCATCTCTCTGCTTCCAAACTCTCCCACCCCTCTTAGATCCTTATACTTATTCTACAATAATGGTTTTATATTTATCCTTGTGTGACTGAATTAGTCCATTAAGCTCTCCAGTCCCTTCCAAGTTAGGTAATAATTTACAAAATCATTGCTCCTGCATGCTGCATAGTATTCCATTGTGTGACTGTACCATAATTTCTCAATCCATTAGTTTGTAGTTGGATATTTGGGCTGTTTCATGTTCTTACAATCGTGAGTAATGCTGCTATGAACACTGGTATACAAATATCCTTTTGTGCCTCAGTTCTCATTTTTCTCACAATATATTCCAAGTTGTGAAATAGCTGGGTCATATGGAATTTCTATGTTCAGCTTTTTGAGGAAGCACCAAACTACCTTCTAGAATGGTTGTACCATTTTACAATCCCACCAACAATGTTTAAGAATTCCTTTCATACCACATTCTCTCCAACATTTATTACTTGCTCCCCTGTTAAACTTTACTACTGTTACTGCCGTGAGATTGTACCTCATTGTGGTTTTGATTTGCCTCTGTCTTACTGAGAGTGATTTGGAGCATTTCTTCACGTGTTTGTTTGCCATTCAAATATCTTCCTCTGTGAAAATGCTTTCCATGTCTTTTGCCCATTTTGTAATTGGGTGATCAGTCTTTTTCTTGTAAAGGCCCAGGAGTATTCTGTAAACTTTTGTTATAAGACTCTTATCCAAGATGGTATTATCAAATGTTTTCACCCTGTTGGAAAACATTTTTTATGTACACATGGATTTAATCTTTAGAAGGTTCCATGCATCAATTTTATCCTCTTCAGATAGTTCATTCCTGGTTATATTTATCAATTTCTTTATACCCTGAACTAGCACTTCTAAGCTTGATCCTAGTTTGTCTCTTATGAACGTTATGATTTTGACTTTACTTTGAAGTCATAACAGGCATGCAAGGATGGTTCAACATAAGAAAAACAATCAAGGTAATTTGTTATATACTAGGGATATTATAGCTGATGTTTGATGGACCTTAGCTGAAAGCAGGGAATACCAGAAGAATGTCTATCTGTGTTTCATTTGATTAATAGAGAACTGCCAGAAGTCCAGGCTGGGTTTAGAAGGGGTGGTGGTACTAGGGATATTGTAGCTGATGTTAGATGGATCTTAGCTGAAAGCAGACAATACCAGAAGAATGTCTATCTATGTTTCATTGATTATGCAAAGGCATTTGACTGC
>NW_006399808.1:5418382-5420369 GCF_000299155.1 Elephantulus edwardii | reverse complement strand
ATCGGGATGGGTGTGTCAGAGGCCATGCAATTGGCACAGGATAGAGCAGGGTTTAGGGCTGTTGTACATAGGGTCACTATGAGTCGCAAACAACTTGACGACACATAACAACAACAACAACAAATAACAAGAACTATATGATCTTAGAGATTGATGCAGAAAAGCATTTTATAAAATCCAGCACCCCTTCCTGATAAAGACACTCAGCAAAATTGCAATATAAGGGAATTTCCTCAACGTAGTGAAAAGTATATATGCAAAACCAAGAACCAATATCATTCTCGGTGGAGAAAGACTAAAAACATTTTCCTTGCAGCAGGGACCAGACAAGGATTCCCACTGTCACCACTGCTTTTCAATATTGTATTGGAAGTGCTTGCTAGAGCAATACAACAAGAGAAGGAAATAAAAGGCATACAGATCAACAAAGAGATGGTTAAATTGTTGCTATATGCAGATGATATGATAGTGTACACAGAAAACCCCAAAGACTTACCAAAAATACCCCCAAAAACTCTTAGTATTAAAAGGCCAATTTAGTAGAGTGGCAGAACATAAGATTAATATCCAAAAAATCAATAGAATTCATCTACAGTGACAAAGAGAACTCAGAAGAGGAAATCAAGAAAGCAATACCATTTGCAATAGCCAACCACAAATTGAGATACTTGGGAGTGAATCTAACTAGAGATCCAAAAGACCTATACAAAGAAAATTGCAGAGCATTTCTGTAAGACACAATAAAAGACCTAAATTTTAAAAAAAGTAATTAAAAAAAGACCCAAACAAATGGGAAAATGTGTGCTATTCATGGATAGGAATACTCAACATTGTGAAAATGACAATACTACCAAAAGCTATCTAAATGTTCAGTGTAATCACAATCCAGATACAAAATTCATTTTTCAGAAAGATGAAAGGAAATTATAAAATTTATTTGTAAAGTCAAGAGACCTCAAATAAGCAGAACACTTCCGAGAAACAAAAATGAGGTTGGAGGCATAGCACTCCCTAACCTCAAAACCTGGACACAGCAGTAGTAGCCAAAACAGCATGGTACTAATACAATGATAGGCAAATAGGTCACTGGAACATAATTGAGAGCCCAGAAATAGACCCAGCTCTCTATGGTCAACTGATATTCAAAAAGGAAATCAAAGCTATCAAATGGGGAAATGACAACCTCTTCAACAAATGGCAAAACTGGACTTCCATCTTCAGAAAGCTGAAACAGGATCCCCATCTCACACCTTGCACAAAAATCAACTCAAGGTGGATCAGAGACCCATTTTGTCCCTTATGGTGATTATACCTTATGGTTTGTGGCTTTACCTGTAGGTCTTTGATCCACCTTGAATTTGTAAAGGAAAAAAACCTTGAATAAGCAAAACTCTTCTGAAAAATAAAAATGAAATGGGAGGCATAGCACTCTCTAATCTCAAAACCTGCTTCATAGCCATAGTAATCAATGCGACACAGTATTGGCACAATGACAGACTAGTAGACCAATAGGCTAGAACTGAAAATGTAGAAATTAACCCATCCACCTGCAGTCAATTAGTATTCAACAAGGAATCGAAGCCTAATAAATGGGGAAACGACTACCTAGTGCTGGCAAAACTGGACATTGAGAGATGCGCCACGGCTTCGGGAGCAGCGGCACGTCGTGCGGGGCTTGAGTCGCTCTAACCCCTCCCCCAAAAAGCCATCGCAGACACCGAGTGCCTGCTCCGCGGTAACCAACCATGTGCGACCGAAAGACGGTGATCAAAAATGCGGACACAGGCGCTGGAGAAATACAACATAGAGAAGGACATCGCGGCCCACATCAAGAAGGAGTTTGACAAGAAGTACAACCCCACCTGGCACTGCATCGTGGGGAGAAACTTCGGTAGTTATGTGACACATGAAACTAAGCACTTCATCTACTTCTACCTGGGCCAAGTTGCCATTCTTCTGTTAAAATCTGGTTAAAGCATGGACTGTG
>NW_006399808.1:5404351-5418282 GCF_000299155.1 Elephantulus edwardii | reverse complement strand
GAACGCCTCCATCTTTGAACCTTTGTTGTGTTTTGTACAGGACCTTCCTCTGTACCAGTTTGTTGTGGTTATAAAGCAATTAGCAAATAAAAAAACCCCATAAAACAAAAAAACTGGACATTGAACTGCACAAAATTAAAACAAGATCCACAATCTCACACCATGCACAAAAAGGGTCTTTCAAATGTTAATTATGTTGTCAGTTTGCAAAATTCAGTCATATGATGTTGCTGTTATGTCCTGTTGAGTCTCCTGGGACTCATAATGACCCTATGTGCTATAGCTCTGAAGCCTGCCTTATCCTGAGCCAGTCTCACTGACTCCAATACACCTACCCCCATTGCCCCAGTCACTGTATCAATCCATCTCATCCTGGATCTTCCCCTCATGCACTGTCCCTTCACCTTTATGAGCACGATGTCCTTCTCCAAGGACTAGTCCCTCCTGGCCACATGCCCAAAGTATGTGAGACGGAGCTTCAAAAGGAGACACTTGGTTTCACCTTCTCCAAGACAGATCAATTTGTTTTCAAAGTTTAATAAGACTCTTCTCCAGCATCACAATTCAAAGGCATCAATTATTCTTCCGTTCTCCTTGATCATTGTCTAGCTCTCAGATGCATAGCAAGTAATTGAAAAGACCATGGCCTGAATAGGCTCACCTTAGTCTCTAGATTGACATCATTGATTCTCAGTACTCTGGAGAGGTCTCTGTTGTTGTTGTTGTTATGTGCCCTCAAGTCATTTGTGACTCATAGCAACCCTATCTATGTACAACAGCCCTAAACCCTGCTCTATCCTGTGCCAATCTCATTGCCTCTGGCACACCCATCCTGATTACCCCAGTCACTGAATCAATCCACCTCATAGAGGGTCTTCCCCTCCTGTGCTGTCCCTCTACTCTACCCAGCATGATGTCCCTCTTTAAAGACCTGTCTCTCCTTACAACACGTCCAAAGTATGTCAGACGAAGCCCCAGAATCCTTGCCTCCAAGGAGCAGCCTAGTTTAACCCTCTCTAGGATGAATCTGTTTGTTTTCTTGGCAGTCCATGGTACATTCAATACTCTTCTCCAGCACCACAGCTCAAAGGCGTCAATTCTCCTTATATCCTCCCTAGTCATTGTCCAACTTTCTGATACATAAAAAGTGATTGCAAAGACCATGGCCTGTATCAAGCGCACCTTAGTCTCCAGAGAGACACCAGAAGATGGAAAGAGAGGTCTCTGACAGCAGATTTTCCTAATACAATTCGTCTTTTGATTTCCTGACTGCTGGTACCAAGAGTGTTGTATGTGGAGTTGAAAAAGCTGAAATTGTTTTCTCCTCAATCTCTTCTTCATCCATCATGGTGCTGTCAACAAGCCCAGTGAGGGGGCCTTTTGATGTTCAGCTTCAATCCATATTGAAGACTATAGTGCTTCAGGTCCTCCTCAATTTCAGCAAGCAATGTTGATATGCATTCTCCAAACTTGATGCCACATTCCTCCTCATAAAGCCCAACCTCCCGAATGATATGTGCTGCATGTAGGTTGAAAAAGTATGGAGACAGGATGCATCCCTGACTCCTTTCCTGATTTTGAACTCTGCATTGTTTCTTTGCTCCATTCTGTGGACTTGTTTCCTGGTCCAAATGTAGGTTTCGCATGAATACAATCAAGTGTTCTGGGACTCCCATTCTCCTCAAGTTTAGCCACAATTTGTTGTGATCCACACAGTAACATAACTTTGCATAGTCAACAAAACACAGATAGGCATTCTTCTGATACCCTTTGGTTTCTGCCAACATCTATGTGACATTGACGATATCTGTAGTGCCACAACCTCTTCTAAACTCAGCTTGTGTTTCTGGTAGTTCTCTGCCAATGTATTTTCCAGTCAGTTTGAATAATCTTCAGCAGGACATTTCTTGTGTGTGATATTAGTGATTAGTTCAATAATTTCCACACTATATCACGTCACCTGTTTTTGGAATTGGAATAAATACAGATCTCTTCCAGTCAGTTGGCCAGGTAGTTGTTCTCCAGATTTCTCGGCACAACTTGGTTTGCATGCTCAGAGCAGCGATCTGTTAAAATATGTCAAGTCATATTCCATCAATTCCTAGGGCCTTATTTTTTTCCACATCTCTCAGAGCAGCCTGCATTTCTTCCTTCCTCTCTAATGCCTCCTGATCATATGTTGTTTCATGAAATTCTTCTCTGTCAACCAATTATTTTTGGTACTTTGTCTCTGTATACTACTTCCATCTTCTTTTAATGTTTCCAGGATCATTCATTATTCTGCCATGATTCTCAGTTTCATCAGTCATCAAGATCATATTTTCCAACTACCGAATCTTCTTTTTGTTTCCAACTTTTTCATTTGAGTCACCAGTAATAAATTATTTGTATACCTAATTATTGATCATTACGTATCTAGTTATCAGTACATCTTGAGTATGTATTTGATAAATGTCATGCTACAGACATTGGTAGAAACCTTTAAGTTTTTCCTCTTTGGTATTCATAATTATTGTGTAAATTGGACTAATTTTCTAGTTGACTGGTATTTCTTGTGAGCATATAAATATCATTCTATCATTGATAACTTTGTATTTCAGGATAGATCTCGAAATGTTCTTTTTGATAACGAATATCATGCCACACCTCTACACGTTGTCATGTCTGGCATACACAGCATATGATTTTCTGAGTCAATGGCCAAAACCAATTCATTTTGCCTGGGGGCGGAATGCTGGTTTAATAGTCCTTGTGGAGCTGTGCCGCCAGCTCACATGCCAGGACTCTGGGAATTCATATCCACGGGGTGCTCCATGAGAGAAAGGACAATCTCCTCCCACGTGGTTTTACAGTCTTGGACATTCAATAGAGGGCCAGCTATGAGCTGGTTTGGACTTTGTGGCAGTGAGAATTCCTAGGATATCAATCTGATATGTTTCATCTCTTTCTTAACAGCCTCTAGTATTCCTAGTTTTATATTTCAAGCATTACACATTCTAATGAATAATAGATGTTTGCTACTATTTCTTCAATGATGTCGAATTAGTTAAGAAGATCCTAAAATCATTGCTCTATTCACATCATTGAAGTCTATTTTAAGGAAGACATTTTCCTCCATTGGCATACCTTTCCACCTGAGGGATTGTTATTCTAATACTGTTTCAGCCAGTATTTCACTATTGTTTATAAGATTTTCATTAACTCTTTTTTTTTTTTTTTTTTTGCTTTGTTTTAGAAGTAGACAACCAGGTCTTTCTGCCTAGGCTTTCTTAGTCTGGAAGTCTCACTGAAAATACCCACCATGGGAAACCCTCATGGTATTTGAAATACCAGTGGCAAAGTGCCCAACATCATTACAGTATGGACTCCACCACAGAATGAGAAGCCAGCAGATGGGTGTTGGATTTCTATGAGACACTCCTTCTCTTTTTCCACAGGCCTGGAAAGAAGCTGAGTGCTCCTGATTCTTGGTGCTTGTGGCTCTAGGCTAGGAGGAGGATGAGTGCAGATGGAGGCTTTTGTATAGGCCTTCCTTTTATCCTCACTCACAAGAAGGCTGAGTAGTTACATTACAAACGGGTGATTTACTGCCTTACTCTTCAAGCTCTGCTCTGCAGGCCTTCAATGGGCGCCATTACCAAAGGATACCAGTGTGCCTGGTGCCTTTGATTTTGGTGGCACAGTGAGCCCGAGAAACAGTGCTTGTCTTAACCATCTTCCCATCACTTCCTACATGTCCTGCAGATGGGTACCTGCCAGATACATTCCCCAGATGTCATTCGGACCACTGATTTTTTCTTCTTTTTATCTGTTGCTCATTATTACAGTTATTAGCCACAGTGAGGCTAGGGCACTTAGCTCTATATTTTAATTATTCATCCTTAGGAAGATAAGTTCCTCTTGTGCTTTCTTCTCCTTGGCTCCACTTGGCACCTGTATATCTCTCTCTATTCTCTTCCTCAAGTGCCTAGTTTGTCTAAGGGCCTGCTACTGGGGGTGTGTGTTCCGTTTATGCCTTTAATATGCATCTCATGTTCAGTCAAAAGGTTTGGGGGGGGGCACACAGAGAAGCCAGATGGCTTACCTCTTCCCTCAGGAAATACGCGGGGATGTGGTTGGGCAGCGTCCCAACACCAGGCAGGGTGAGATTCCACTGTTTTGGGCAAAGTTGGTTCAAATGCCGCTGTCCCTGGAATTGCCTCTCCAAGTTCCTTTAGGCTATGTGCTTTTCTACTCCACGGCCACTCTCCAGAGTTTGCTGCCAGAAACAGCATTTTAGAGGAGACATTGGAAAAGAGTGAGGAGGGAGGGATGGGAAAAAGCCACCAGGTTTATTTATGGTTTTTGCTCAGAGACAAGTTTCCATTATTTTAATCTGACGGAAATAAGAAACCATAATCCATGGATGAAAAGACATTGGGCAAACTCAGCTCAATCGTGAGCACCCCGAGGATGTGTGCTTCCCTCCACCCCATTCCTGCTTTTTAATGGCCCTGCCCTGCTTCTGCTTCCCAACTCCAACTTTTGAAAAGCCAAGCAGTTTCACCGGCCAGGCCCCGGGAACTTATTTGTATGCAGCACAAATTTCAGGATCTGTTCTCAGCCTGTGCCGAGTGAAAAATGGCCTGCATTTTCTTGATAGCCCATGTGGTTGTAAAGAATAAATGGCTAATGAATTACAGATGAACATTGACGCAAATTAATCTTCCCGCTGTCCCTGGGTTATATGGCAGCCATTTAAAAGTTTAATCAATACACTAAAGTTGAAAACATGCAGGCACTGCTGTTGTTTGGATGTAATAAACAACAGAGGGAACCGGGAGGTTTGCACCCAGTCCATGTATCATAATGACAGGTATTTATGTTTAATGGACTAAATATTTTTTATTGGAAGGGAGCAAATGTCAGCTTAACTTTGTGAGCCCTGCATTCAACTTTCCTTTGAGGTTGGTGAAAGACGGCTGACGTGTCATTGGAAATGAAATGTTAAGGGGGAGGCAGGCACAATGGAGACAAAGCGAGGAGAAGGCGCCGTTAGGGGACGTGAGGCCGTGCTAACCTTCCACAGCAATTCATTAACGAAAGCATAAACCCTGATATTCCGAATGTCGATGTAAAATGGTTTACTAGGAACAACTTTAGTGGTTATTAGGGAAAACAAGTGCCCAAATCTGCCAGATATCCCGTTTGGGGCAGGCTTTTGTTTGAAAACTCTTTTCCAGGTCATATTTGCTCTAGATTTATAATTAGTCTTTTTCTTAATGTGAGAATAGGAGTGGAAACAGCATGATGGCTCTCAGCCCTTGTATTCCATAGATCTTTCCCGTTGAATGGTGTCCAATGGCTTTAAATAACCATGTGTTCTGTTTTAGAATACTTATATCTTAATTACTTTTCAAGTCGGCATTTTGCAGCACTGCTGTGAGCCCGGTAGGATCACAGGGTTGAAAGAGAAGGTACTGTGGCAGGAGTAATGCCATCCTGCTGGACAGAAACTACTGGAATTAAAGGAGAGGAGTAGCTTCATGAAAATAAGAAGCAAACGCTTGGGTCAGCTGTTGATTTTCTTTTTCCTCCTCAAATGGAAAGGACAATTTGTGCTACCCCTGTGGAGTGCAGAACTTGAAAAATGGATTGTATTTTACAAAAATAATGTAGAAAATGGAAAGCATGTTTTTATTCTCCAATATCTGGCTATCCTGGGGGTTCCTGGGTGGTGTCAATTGTCTGTTAATCAAAAGGTTGGAGGTTTGAATCCCTCCAGAGGTGCCTCAGATGAAAGATCTGATGATCTACTGAAAAGTCAACCATTGAAAACTCTAGGGAGCAAAGCTCTGCACTGACACACATGGAGTTACTATGGTTCTGAATTGACTAAATGCCTTTGTCTTTTATTTTCCTGAACTAATAGTTGCTTTTCAGCATCTGGCGGCTCCTGGAAGCCCGCACACTTAATGGTAGAATTTAGGAGGAAAAAAATTCAATGTAGAACAAGGTAGGGCTTGAATGAAGAAAGTGAAGTGAGGGATAGAAGGTGTGGTAAAAATGCAATATTTTATGTATGAAATATCCATTTCTTTTTTAAAATATCCATTTCTTTATAAATATGTTTATTAGTATGTGTATAAATATGTACTGACTGGAATAAAGCCATATTTATTCCTATTCCAAAACAAGGGAATCCATCAAATGTATCACTAATAACACACGTAAGCAAAATCTCTTTTTCCCCAAGAAAAAACTTGCTGAAGATTATCCAGAAATTACTGCAACAGCACATTGAAAGAGAACTACCAGAAATACAAGCTGGATTTACAAGACATCGTGGCACTAAAGACATTATCACCAATGTCAGATGGATCTTGGCAGAAAGCAAAGAGTATCAGAGGACATCTATCTGTGTTTCATTTACTGTGCAAAGGAATTTGATTGTGTAGATCACAACAGATTGTGGTTGAACTTGAGGAAAATGGGAATACCAGAACACTCGACTGTGCTTGTGCGATACCTATATTTGGTCCAGGAAGCAGTCCTCAGAACAGAGCAAAGAAACACTGCATGGTTCAAAATCAGGAAAGGAGTGCATCAGGGACGCGTCCTGTCTCTATACTTTTTCATTCTATATGCGGAACAGATTATCCTGGAGGCTGGGACTTAGGAGGAGAAATGTGGCATCAGGATTAGAGGAAGATTCATCAACAACCTACGTTAGGCAGATGACACTACATTGCTTGCTGAAACTGAGACAGACCTGAAGCACTTGCTGCAAAAGGTCAAGGACTGTAGGCTTCAATATGAATTGAAGCTGAACATCAAAAATACAAATATTCTCACCACTGGGCCAGTTGGCAGCACCATGATGGACGGAGAAGAGACTGAGGTTGTTAACTATTTCAGCCTGCTCAGCCCCACAATCAATATTCTTGGCACCAGCAGTCAGGAAATGAAAAGATGAATTTCACTGGGAAAATCTGTTGTTAGGGACCTCTCCAGAGTGCTGAGAAGCAACGGTGTCAGTCTAGAAACTAATGTGTACCTGGTCGATTCCATGGCCTTCAGAATTACTTGAAATGCATCTGAGAGCTGGGCAATGAGTAAGGATAACAGAAGAAAAATTAATGACTTTGTGGTGTTGCAGAAGAGTCTTGAACATACCATGGATCACCAGGAAAACAAACCAATCTGTCTTGGAGAAGATGAAACCAAGTTTCTCCTCAGAGGCTAAAATTTTGAAGCTCCATTTCACATACTTTGGGCATGTGGCCAGGAGGGACCAAACCTTGGAGAAGGACATTATCTTCAGAAGGGTGGAGGGACAGCGCAGGAGAGGAACACCCCAGATGAGATGGATTGATACTGTAACTAGGGCAATGGGTGTTGGTGTATTGGAGTCACAAAGACTGGCTCAGGACAGTACATAGGGTTGCTATGAATTGTAGGCCACTCAAAGGCACATACAACAACAATGTATGTTCTTTATAAATAATATCAATTTATATTTATCCATATCATCCAGGATTTACCTCTCCTGTGCTGAGGGTAAGTGTGTTGGAGTCAGTGAGATTGGTTCAGGATAGGGGAGGGTTCAGAACCTAACAACAACAATTTGTACTTATAAATTAAGTAAGCTTTCTGAAGTGAAAAGAATTTGTGTTCTAATTGGATCTAACATTCAGAGAACATCAGCTTTATGTGGCATTAGCTTAGTTAACTGCAGTAGCACATTCACTGACCTTTATGAGTATCTCCCATGCAGATGGCCAGCATACTTACCTACTAATGAAATGATGAAGATGCAGATCCATCCACCTCACAAAAAAGACCTAAAAATCGACCTCCGAACACATCAACCATTGAGACCCTACAGACATAGTTCTGTTCTGATGCATGTGGATTTGCTAAGAGAATTGAAATGACGGATATAAGTTTATTTTTCATTTGTATGTTTAATGTCCCATAAGATAATTGGAGAGTTTTTTGTCATGAAGAACAATGCCTTGATCACCATGTGCCTTGATGCCATCTTATTCATGACTCAATTCACTCCATCACCCCCCAGTTCTTGAACTCTTCTTTATTTTTCTTACTAGCTCTTTTTATGACCTGTACCTATTCTTTTGTTTGTTATTCATTTTTGTTTTCACAATGAGAATATAAGTACCATGCGACAGGAATATGATTGTCTTCTTTTGTTGCTCATTGTTCTTGTTGTGTGCTGCTGAGTTGGAAGCGACCCATAGTTGATCCTCTAGTGGGTATTCAAAGGCAGTAAATCACATAAGCAATAACCCATCTCTTTCTTTTTCTGTTTAAACCTCAAAATTGGTCCATAGTAGAAATTCATAAACAGCAGTTAAATGAGTGTTAGCCTATTACCATTTACCACTTATAACAAAATAATAAATTAAGAATAACATGCTATCAGAATTAGATGAAGGCTCATGAGCAAGGTCCAATGATGACTGATTTTATAAAACATAATCTATGGGAATGTCAAGAAGACAAAGATTCTCACCACTGGACCAAATGGCAGCATCAGGATGGATGGTGAAGAGATTGAGATTGTTTACAACTTTAATTTGCTTGGCTCCACAGTCAACACTCTTGACACCAGTAGCCAGGAAATTAAAAGGTGTATTGCCATGGGAAAGTCTGCTGTTAGGGACCTCTCCAAAGTACTGAAGAGCAGTGGTATCTCTCTGGAGACTAAGGTGCGTCTGATACAGGCCATGGTCTTTGCAATCACTTGTTATGCATCAGAGAGAGTGACAATGACTAGGGAGGATAGAAGGAGAATTGATGCCTTTGAGCTGTGGTGCTGGAGAAGAGTATTGAGAATACCATGGACTGCTAGGAAAACAAACAGATTCATCCTGGAAAGGTTTAAACCGGGCGGTTCCTTGGAGGCAAGGATTCTGAGGTTCCATCTAACATACTTTGGACATGTTGTAAGGAGGGACTTGTCCTTGGAGAGGGACATCATGCTTAGTAGGGTGGAGGGACAGTGCAGGAGGGGAAGGCCCTCTATGAGGTGGATTGATTCAGTGACTGGGGTAATCGGGATGGGAGTGTCAGAGACAGTGCAATTGGCACAGGACAGAGCAGGATTTAGGGCTGTTGTACATAGGGTCACTATGAGTCGCAAGTGACTCGACGACACATAACAACAAAAACAACAACATGGGAATGATTGTATAAAAAACAATGTGAATGAAGAATAGTGTGAAACATAATGTATATGACCTTTGAAACCAAACCAATACAAAATAAAAAAGAAAAAAAAAACAGCCTATGTTATGCATATAAAACAGCCTTGCTTGCAGAAAGTGAAGAAGAGTACTTACTGAGGAAGATCAAAGACTACAGCCTTCAATATGGATCACATTTTAACACCAAGGGGAAAAAAAAATCCCACCACTGGACCAAAAGACAACATCATAAGATGGAGAAAAGATTAAAGTTGTCAAGGAATTAATTTGACTTTGATCCACAATTAATATCCATAGTAACAGTAAAAAGTAAAAAGACATATTCCATTGGGAAAAATCTAAAAAGTGCTAAAAAACAAGGATGTCAGTAGAAAAACTAGAGTGTGCTTGATCCAAAGCACAGTATTTTCAATAGTTTCATGTTTGTAAAAGTTATACAATGAATAAGGAGGACTAAAAGATTGATGTCTTGAATTGTGTCATTGGCAAAGAGTATTGAATATTCCATAGACTGGCAAAAGGACACACAACTCTGTCATGGAGGAAATACAACCAGGGTGCTCCTTAGAGGCAAAGATGGTAAAACTTCATCTCTCATATTTTTTTTTTTGCATGTTGAGAGGAAGTGGCACTCTTTGGAAAAAGATCTAATGCTTGAAAAAGTAGGGAGGGTTAACAAGAGAGAGGAAGACCTTGAATGAGATAGATTGATGTAAAGAGTACAACAATGGGCTTGAGCATGGGAGAAATTGTGGATGTGGTGCTGGATAGGACTGGATCTGTTATGGGTAGGGTCACTATGAATAGACATCTACTCGACAGCATGTAACAACCATTTTTAATTACCTAGTATTATTTCTGTGCCAGAGTTGTGTCAAATACCATAATGATTATCCATCATGGAGTGTGTTTGGAGGAGCTTCCAGATTGATTCAGGTTTGAAAGCAGGAGTGGCATCCACTTCATAAACTACATGCTTCTGCAAACTATTAACATAAAGAAATAACATCATTTATAGAACAGGGTCCAGGTCTTTTGTTCATAGGGTAGCTATGAGTTGTATTCAATTTAACAGCACTTAACCATTGCTAAGTAAGACTAGTGTTATATTTTGGAGAAACAGTCTTCAAAGTTGGACATCACTTTTCTGTCGATTTGCTGTACTGAGGTAATCTGGGTTTGTTATGATGCTGAACCTTGTTCCATTGGGGTGTCAAATGCCATAACAGTTGCCCAAAGTGGACAATGTTTTGTGGAGTTCCCAGTTAAAGACAGATTTGGAAGCAGAAGTGGCATCCACTTCTAAACCACTTGGCTATGGAAACTCTATGAACTTGGAGAACTGACAATAGTTATATAAAGGCATCAGGTCTTTTGTTCATAGAGTCGTGCTCAACTCAACAGCAGTCAACAACAACAACAACATTATTATTATTACTTTTATTTCTAGATACTGTAATAATTGTTTTACCTCAAATACTTTATATGATCTTATTTGTATCCCTTTAATGTTGGAATCATTATGCCTATATGACAGAGGTAAAAATTGAGATCCGCAGAGTATAAACCAATTATCAATGGCTATTATTACTGTATAGTGATTCCAGAATTTAAAATCAGGTGTGTTTGTTTCTCTTCTATTACGCATTCAGGCTCCTACCCTTCTTGCTGTGGCTGATAATGAAAAACTCTCTGGATAAGTTTTACTTTTCACTCTATTGCCCAACTAGCCAGCTTCCTAACCAATTGCTAACAGTTGGGAATGAGCACATCCAACTTTCATAGCTACGCCTGTTGTCCTGGGGTCTGCCTCTGGAGAACACTAAATCATTGACTCTAACAACACAGACTTTCACATTCAGATATGTGTTTTCCATGGTCTGGGGCAAACATGAGGAACACTGCCAAATGGTAAGGAAAGTATATGATATAAACATATGCTATGTTCCAGGCAACTGAAATGTAACAAATAGCCACCTAAATGTTTTAGGGTTTAATGTTCTCACATAAATGAAATTACAGTGGTTTAAAGTCCAGACTGTTATAGTGGCTCAAAGATCAGTAGAAAGCAAGATTATTTTTGTTCTACTGCCCTTAGTTAATAAATTTCATCTTCATATTTTCTAAATGGCTATTACCCCTTCTGAATCATTTAAGCATTCTAGGCAGGATGAAGAAGATGGGTAAGAAAGCCTTTTCCATGTGATTTATTTCTTTTTGGTTTTCCTTTGCAGACAGACATTGCTAAGGATGTCAACCTGTTTCTTATTGTCTAAGCCATGTAATTAGGAGCTTGGGAAGTAATTTTGTTTTCTTGATCTTATAATAGGAGAAGATATGATTATTATTGTGATTGTTGCTATTGTTAGGTACCCTCGAGTTGAATCCAACACATCATGACCCTGTGTACAATATATTGAAACCTTGTCTGGTCCCAAGCCATCTCACCATCTCCACTGTGCACATTGTTATAATGAATGTGTCAATTCATCTCATGAAAAGTCTCTCTCTCTTTTGCTAATCTTCTACTTTTACAAGCATGATATCCTTTTCTAGGGAATAATTCCCCCTGATAATATGTTCACAGTGTGTGGAAGGAAATCCCACCATCCTCGTCTCTAAGAAGTACTCTAACTGCACTTCTCCTAATACAGATGTGTTCATCTGCTTGACAGTCCAAGATATAGTCAATATTTTTTGGCCAATATCAACAAATCAAAGAAATCACTTCTTCTTCAGTCATCCTTATTCATTGTCCAAATTTCACCTGTATAGGAACCAAGTTCAAAACATCAGGGCTTGAGTCAAATACATCTACCCTCCTTCCCCTTTAGCACTATAAAGAGATCTTTGGAAGCATATTTGTCCAAGGCAAATATGTTTTGATTTTTTTTATTGCAATTCTATAGGTGTTAATTGTTGATCCAAGTAAAACAAAATCATTCTCCATTTATTATCATTTGCCATTGAATCATGTGAGATGATTTTCTTTAGGAAGTGCTTCAAGTCCTCTTTTACTTTCAGTAAGAAAAATAATCTCATTTGCATCACACATATTGAGCAAACTGAGCAAGAGAACACTACATGATTTAAAATTAAGAAAAGAGTGTGTCAGGGTTGTATCCTTTCCATACCTATTAAACTATATGCTGAGAAAATTATTTGAGAAAGTGAACTTCATGAAGAAGAAGAAGAATATGTTATCAGAACCAGAGGCCGAATCATTAATTACCTACGTTATGCAGATGACACAACCTTCCTTGTTGAAAGTGAGGAGGACTTGAAGAGCTTGTTGCAGAAGATCAAAGAATAAAGCTTTCAATATGGATTGCATTTCAATTTCAAGAAAACAAAAACTCTCACCACTGGTCCAAAAGATGAAATTGTGATAGATGGAGAAAAAATGGAAACTGTCAACAACTTCATTTTACTTGGAGCCTCAATCAACACCTTTTGTACCAGAAGTCAGAAGATTAGAAAACAGGTGGTACTGGAAAGTCTGCAGTCAGGGACCTCTCAAATTATGAAGGAATAATGAAGTCAGATCTTTTACTTTGGCAAGTTTTCCCTTTGTTTAGGCTTCTCAGTGCTCAAGTCTCATTTTTAAAGTCTTTTCTGATATCAATTTCAGTTTTTTCTTTCTCTTCTGTCTTTGTAATGGCCTTTTGCTTTTTTCATAGATGGTATCCCATAGCCCATATGGTCTTCAATAATTGATATCCAGTGCTTCACACTTACTCTTAAAATGATCTTTAAATTCAAGAGGAATAGATGAAAGATCATATCTTGGTTCTTATGAATTCATTTTCATTTTCTTCAGTCTCAATTTGAACTGAATATGAGTAATTGGTGATCTGATCCAGAGTCAGCACCTAACCTAGTTTGGACTGCTGATATTGAGCTTTTTCAATGATTCCTTCCACAGATGTAGTCAATCTGATTCTCACAATCAGGTGAAGTCCGTGCATAAAATTATCATTTTTGTCTATTAAAAAAGGTATTTGCAATGAATAAATAATTGAAAATACAAAACTTGTTCATTCTATCTCCAGCCTAATTTCTATCGCCAAACTCAAGTTTTCCAACAACTATTTCTTCTTCACTGTTTCCAACATTGTAATTCAGTCACCAATTATCCTTAACACATCTTGTTTGCATATTCCGTCAATTTCAGACTATAAAATTTAGTAAATAATTTCCATTTCTTCCACTTTGGCTCTAGATATAGGAGCACGTATTTGACAATAGTCTTATTAACAAGCGTTCTTTGTATGCATGTGGGTAATATCCTATCACTCAAAACATTATATTTCAGGATTGAACTTAAAATTGACTTTTTTACTATAAATGCAACACCATTAGTTTTTTGCTTTTCATTCCCAGAATAGTGTGTCATGTTGTTGTTGTTGTTATGTGCTGTCGAGTCGTTTGCGACTCATAGCGACCCTATGCACAACAGCCCTAAACCCTGCTCTATTCTGCCCCAACCTCACTGCCCCTGACACACCCATCCCGATTAACCCAGTCACCGAGTCAATCCATCTCATTGAGGGTCTTCCCCTCCTGCGCTGTCCCTCCACCCTCCCAAGCATGATGTCCCTCTCCAAAGACCCGTCCCTCCTGGAAACATGTCCAAAGTATGTCAGACGAAGCCCCAGAATCCTTGCCTCCAAGGAGCAGCTTGGTTTAATCCTCTCCAAGATGAATCTGTTTGTTTTCCTG
>NW_006399808.1:5397984-5402106 GCF_000299155.1 Elephantulus edwardii | reverse complement strand
ATAACTTTTTTTACTATGAAGGCAAACCCATTTTTCCTTGTCTTTTCATCTCCAGAGTAATATATCATATGGTCATCTGACTCAAAATGCCCTGTGCCAGTCCATCTCATCTCTCCAATGCCTAATATGTCAATATTAACGTTTTATTATAGATTTTTACATATATATTCAGGAGAGACATTTTTCTGTACATTTATTACATTATCTCTGTTTTACCCTTTATTATAATGGTAGAATCATAAATCAAGTTGGAAATTATTTCAATGTCTTATATTTTCTAGAAGAATTTGTGTAATATAGATATTATTCTATGTTAAATCTTTTGGTAGAATTTTCCAGAAAAGCAATGTGAATTATTTTCATAGATATTAAATAGGTTCAATATTTTGTTTAATCATATATAGGTTCAATATTTTGTTTAATCATATATTTTAGTTCCTATACTTCATTTAATAGATAGATTTCTCTCTAAAAATAAGACCTTCTTTTTTATAATACAGTAGCAATTGTATTACAGCTAGGTATAAATTTTTTTTTTGTTGTTTCTTTATTTTGGCATACAAGATTTGTCAAGACTTAGTAGTCATCTGTTTGATAAAGAAAGTCTATATTAATTGCTCACTCATAAATACATTGATTTGTCCACTCAGCAAACATTTTTAAAAAGATTCATTTATGTTATCATTTATTAATACAAAAAATAATCAATGCATACCAAACATTTTAACCATATTTTAAATTCCAGGACTCAAGCTAGGGATAATGGATTCAAAGATGAATAAAACAGAATTTCTTAGTTCAAGTCAGTGATATTTTGGTGAGATAATAATGATAAAGTGGTTGGTCGTGCTGCATTGGCATGCGCATAGTTGCATGTGAATGGGCACTAAGAAAGTAGAAGTTGTGAAAGTAGAAGTTGTTGCTGTTGTATACCCATCGAGTTGGGAGTGATCTTCCAGTGGATTTTCAGAGGTAGTTAATCCCATAGGAGGAGATCGCCCACCCTTCTCCCTTGGAGCAGCTGGTGGACTCTGTGTGCCTCTGCGATTGCAGCACAGCTTCTTGCCACCAGGCCACTAGAGCTTCCTAGAAAGTAGAGGAATAAACTGCTAATCTTATCTAAGGGAGTCTTCTAAGAAGGGGTACTTGAAATGGATTCTCAAGAGTGTTATTGTTTTTGTTAGTGCTATCTAGACATGACTCATAGCAACCCTATGAACAATAGGTCAAAACCTTGCCTGATCCTGTGCATTCCAACAATCTCTGGTTTAATCAACTCCATTGTGGCAGTGACTGTATCAATCTGTCTACCTAGCACTTTCTCATTGTTACTTCACTTTTCCAGACATGATATCTTTTCCCAAAGATTGACACCCTCCTGACAATATGCCCAAAGTATATGAGACATGGTTTCATAGACCCCAGTATTTTTCACCTCCCTGGTTGCACTTCCTCTAACAAATATTTGTGTCTTCTGGCACTTTATTGGCATATTCTATGCTCTTAGACAATACTACAATTAAAAAGTATATTCTGTCATCTTTATTTATAGTCCAAGTTCAAGAATCATACAAAGCAATAAAAAATGTCATGCTTGAAACAGGTATACTGTAGTCCTTAAACTGACATTCTAGCTCTTTAAAGTTCTTGATGGTGAATTTGCCCAATGTCATAATTCTTACGATTTCTTAACTACTACTACCAAGGGTGCTTATTGTGGATCCAGGTAAAATGAAATCGTTGACAACTTCATTCTTTCCTCCACCCATATGATAGTGCTTTTATTTATCTAGTTGTGAAGATTTTTGTTTCCTTGGCTTGAGTTGTAATCTATACCAAAGGCTGTAGTCTTGGATCTTATTCAGTAAACGCTTTATTGAAGTCTTCATTTGTGACAAACAAGGTTATGTCATTTGCATAATATAGGTTGTTTATGAATCTTCCTCCAATCTTGATGCCACATTCTTCTTTATGTAGTCCAGCTTCTTTAATTAGTTCCACAGCATAAAGATTGAATAGTTATAGTGAAAGAATACAACCGTGACACATATCCTTGCTGATTTTAAACCACGCAGTTTCCATTTGTTCTGTTTGAATGACTACTTCTTAGTCTACATACAGTTTACACACGATCACAGTTAAGTTTTCTAGAATTCCCATTTTTCTCAATTTCATTTTTATTATGATGAACACAATTGAATGCTTGGTGTAGATGGTAAAACTCAAGTAAACATCTTTCTCCACTTTCAGTCAAGATTATATGACATTAACAATGATATTCCATATTCTACCACCTCGTTGACTTGCTGTTAGGTGTTAGTTGATTGCATTTGGCATCCTATTTAAAAACGCATTTGGGCCCTCAGGCCGGATTTTAATTGTTTTTGGTCAAACATTCTTCTCAGTGATATAGCACTGGTCTGTCCATTTGCTGTACAGAGATAAGTCAAGGTTGCTATGATGCTAAACACTGACACTGATGTGTCAAACGAGATAATGGTGACCATGGTGGATAGAGTTTGTTGGAGCTCCCTGATAACAACAAGCTTGGAAACAGGAGTGGCATACACTTCCAAAATAGCTTGCCTTCAGAAACTCTATGAATGCGGAGAAACGATGAAGTTACAAAGTGTTCAGGTCTTTTGTTCATAGAGTTGTTATGAGTCGTTTACAACTCGATGGCACCTGACAACAACAACAAGAACCTCTTCTAAGTCTAGCCTAGCTTGAATTTCTGGCAGCTGATGGACTAATCCAGACACTTTTTAATAATATTTAGCAATATTTACTTGTGTGTGATATTAATGATATTGTTTAATAATGTACTCATTCTATTAGATCACCCTTTTTATTACTTTTTAAAAAACAAACCTAAGTACAGATTTTTTTCTAAATTAGAGTTGGCCTCGTAGCTATCTTCCAAACTTTTTACCAGAGATGACTGAGCACATACAGGCCTGCCTATATTTGCTGAAACACCTCAATTGATATTTCATCAATTCCTGGCGCATTATGCTTTGCTAATGCCTTGAGTTCTTTTTGGAGTTTTTTGAAAAGTAAGGACTATTTTATTGGACAGAGTGTCACCTTGACACATGAAATGGCCTAGAATATTTGAGGAACAAGTAATTTCTGATTTTCTTAGGTTGAGTGCACTTGCTTTCTGGATCAATTGTTCTGATCAGAGGTTCTGAAATTCGAATATTATACTCAAACAATATATTACTGGAGTCATCACAATTCTTCTACTTCTGTGTTTCTCAAATGCAAGTGGCCTGCCTCTTAAAATCTCAATTCACAGCAGATTTAGATTGAATTGTTGCTTTCTGATGATTTCCTGATTTTTCAGTTATTATTTTGTTATATTTATAGTTATAGTAATAATTGAATACATCCTTTCAAAAATGTATATATAGCCTTTGAAATAGTTCCTACCTTGAATTTTATTGTTTATAAATATATAGCTAACTTTGTTAGATTGTTAATAGAACAAACACTTATGAAGCCTGACCATTATTTCCAAATAGTTCATTATAAAATCCCTTATATGGCAGGTTGGTTGTGATTATTCATAGTTTTACGTTAGTATGATGATCAGTACATGTGTTCTGTTGTACATAGGGTTTTCAGAGGCCTGCTATTTCAGAAGTGGATGGCCAATCCTTCTTCTTAGTCTGTCTCAGTGTAAATGTTCAGATTTAGAGAAATATCAGTCAGACCAGAAAGTTAAAGGTATATCCCTTATTACGGAGTTAACTTTAGTGTCAGTGTTGTCCCTGCCTTTCTCACATGCGTCTTTACCCACTTATTTCCTGCTTCACCATCCAGCAGAATGCCCATCCACTTCGACCCCCTCCCTTCACATCTATCTCCCTTTCACCAGCCCTCCATCTGATAACTTATATATGAAGCTTCCATGGCTTCTGTGATTTCGAACACATCAGCTGATGGTAGTTCTTTATGTTGGGATCAGTGTCTCTGAAGTTTAGTAGTAATGTTTCCCGGTCACAGGTGATGCATCCTGTAGAACTGGATTTCACCTGATGGTATGCATAGGAATCAGATTGATTACATATGTGGAAAGAACCGCTGGAGAAGCTCAATATCAGCTGTGAAAACTAG
>NW_006399808.1:5363606-5396283 GCF_000299155.1 Elephantulus edwardii | reverse complement strand
AAGGAGGATAGAAGGAGAATTGATGCCTTTGAGCTGTGGTGCTGGAGAAGAGTATTGAGAATACCGTGGACTGCTTGGAAAACAAACAGATTTGTTCTGGAGAGGGTTAAACCGGGTGGCTCCTTGGAGGCAAGGATCCTGAGGCTCCGTCTAACATAGTTTGGACATGTTGTGAGGAGAGACCGGTCCTTAGAGAAGGACATCATGCTTGGGAGGGTGGAAGGACAGTAGGAGAGGAAGGCCCTCTATGAGGTGGATTGATTCAGTGACTGGGATAATTGGGATGGGAGTGCCAGAGACAGTGCGATTGGCACAGGACAGAGTGGAGTTTAGGACTGTTGTACGTAGGGTCGCTATGTGTCGCAAGCGACGCGAAGGCACATAACAATAACAACAACATGTCATTCCAACTTGTTTAGGGTCTTCCACTCTTTCTCTGACCCTCCAGCTCTCCCAGAATTATGTCCTTTTACATGAACTGGCCCCTCCTTACAAAATGCCCAATATACATTGAAGGAGTTTCTCAAATGACATGCTCAACATACAAGTTGATGAAGACATGTTGATCAGACCAGGGCAATTTAAGCTGCTGTACCCACCATTCAACTAGACTCATTTGACTTCTTGTAGTGTGAAAACCAAATATTTGTGTACATTTTTAGACAGTTCTTTTAATTGAAATCAATTATGTCTAGATATTTGCCATATAAAGACCTGAAGTTATGTTTGTTGCTGCTGCTGTTGCTATGGGTTTTGTTTCTTTTACACACCCAAGAACACTTTGCTGTCACCAAGAGTTCAAAAACTCATTGACTTAGTAAATTGATGAAAGCTTTTTAAAGTTAGCTCACTAGCTTTTAATTTTTAGTTAAAGGTACCTACTGATTTTCATTTTCAAATAGATGCTATACTGTCTGCTTGATCTTTCTATTACCCTTTGATCCTAGAATAGTACTATTGGCATTGTCAGTTATTTAAGAATTCATGAGTCTTTTGGTAAAGTATTGATGGCTTGGAATTATTGTGATGCGACTAAAAGAGTCATCAAAACAAAAAGGTTTTGCTCTAGAAATATGCTATAATTTGGGGAACAAAATATGGTTTTAGGATCCAAATATAGATTATTAATATTAATAATTAATAATAAGTGATTAATAATTGATAGGGCTGTAAAAGGAGCCCTAGTGGCAGTGTGATTAATGTGTTGGGCTGCTAACTAAAATGTTAGCAGTTCAAATCCACTAGTCAGTCAACTGGAGAAAGATGAGACATCATCTCCCACAAAGAAACCTCATGGAGGGTTACTACCAGTTAGAATCATCTCAGCTACAGTAGGTTTGGGTTTTTTCAAAAGGAGTCTTGGTGGCATAGTGATTGAGCACTCAGCCATTAACAGGAAGTTCAGCAGTTTCAAGCCATTATAATTCCATCAATGGGGTAGATGAAGCAACCAGCTTTCTTAAAAGATTAAGTCCACTGCCGTCAAAGTACAAAAATCACAACTCACAGTAGCTCTGTAGGACAAACTAGAATTTTCAAATGGAGCTTCCAAGCCTGTAACTATATAAGTAGATTGTTTCAGCTTTCTCCCATGGAGCTGGCAGACGAGTCTGAATCACTGACAATTCGTTAGAAGGCTTAATGCTTTAAACACAGCATCACTAGGACCCCTTTTCTCCAGATTTATAACTCTAGAAACTATATAGGGCAGTTCTACTTGTCCTATTAAAGTCATGTGAGTCAGAATCAACTAGACAACAATGAGTTTGGGTTTTATATGCTGGGCACATGGCTAGATCTTTCATGAGACAATAGTAGAGAAATCAGAATGTACATTCATCTATTAACCTGCACACACAGTGAGTACATACCAGACACCGTGATAGGAACTGCACTGAAGATCCACCATCATGGGGATGAAGGTGAATAGGCAAAGGTTATTATTTCCACTTCAGACATAGAAATCGAGATTTAGATACAATAATGTGATGGGCAAAAGTTGACAAGCCTGGAATACAGAGGACTTAGTCTTGACACTAAAACAGTCTGTCTCTTAGTTCTTGATGCTGTTACCTTCATTGTCTTATAACCTAAAGTCATTTTAGTTATTTATATTTAAATGTGGTCTATTTCTGCATTGTCTGTTTCCCATAACTTGTAAAAAGTGCCCATGAGCTGAGACCTTGCTCACTGCTCTTATCCTCGCCTATTAGAAAACTTCCTGGTGCATGGTGGAATTTCAGTAAACAATGTATGTTGTGCAAAGGCATGGATCAATGACTGAGCAGATCAGTGACTGAAAGAGAAATACTTTTCTGTTCAGGTATATTGTAATATGAACATAACATTAACCACATCTCTGCTAGTTGTTTTTATTTTCCCTCCCTCAATGAAAAAGCTTACGTACGTCGTTACATGGATCTTAGCTGAAAGCAGGGAGTATCAGAGGAATGTCTATCTGTGTTTCATTGACTATGCAAAGGCGTTTGACTGTGTGGATCATAACAAACGGTGGCTGACTCTGAGAAGAATGAGAATACCAGAACACTTGATCGTGCTAATGCAAAACCTATACTTGGACCAAGAGGCAGTCGTCAGAACAGAGCAAGGAAACATTGCATGGTTCAAAATTGGGAAGGGCATATGCCAGGCATCTCCATACCTTTTCAACCTGTATGCATAACAGATCATCCGGGAGGCTGGGCTCTATGAGGAGAAATGCGGCATCAGGATTGGTGGAAGATCTATCAACAATCTGCGATATGCAGATGATACAACCCTGCTTGCTGAAACTGAGGAGGACCTGAAGCACTTGCTGCAGAGGGTCAAGGACAGCAGCCTCCAATGTGGATTGAGCCTCAATGTCAAGAAGACAAAGATTCTCACCACTGGGCCAATTGGTAGCATCAGGATGGATGGTGAAGAGATTGAGATTGTTCACAGCTTCAGTTTTCTTGGCTCCACAGTCGACACTCTCGGCACCAGCAGCCAGGAAATTAGAAGATGTATTGCCATGGGAAAGTCTGCTGTTAGGGACCTCTCCAAAGTACTGAAGAGCAATGGTGTCTCTTTGGAGAGTAAGGTGAGTCTGATACAGGCCATGGTCTTCGCAATCACTTGTTATGCATCAGAAAGTTGGACAGTGACTAAGGATGATAGAAGGAGAATTGATGCCTTTGAGCTGTGGTGCTGGAGAAAAGTATTGAATGTACCATGGACTGCCAAGAAACAAACAGATTCATCCTGGAAAGGGTCAAACCGGGCTACTCCTTGGAGGCAAGGATTCTAAGGCTCTGTCTATCATACTTTGGACATGTTGCAAGGAGGGACAGGTCCTTGGAGAGGGACATCATGCTTGGTAGGGTGGAGGGACAGCGCAGAAGGGGAAGGCACCCTATGAGGTGGATTGATTCGGTGACTGGGGTAATCGGGATGGGTGTGTCAGAGACTGTGTGATTGGCACAGGACAGAGCAGAGTTTAGGGCTGTTGTACATAGGGTCGCTATGAGTCACAAGTGACTCGATGTCACATAACAACAACAACAATGAATAAGAGAAACTGTAGAGAACTCCCAATTCTCTTCACTTATTTCTGCCAATCTTACAGGTAGGCTATCCTGTGGTTTATCCTTCTTATGTTTCTTTCTGCAAAACAGGCTAATGCATGTTTAGAAGGGTTTTTATTTATTTTGTTTGTTTTTCACTGGGGTAAATGAAACTGTGTTTGCTATCCCATAAAGCACACATAAATATAAATTTAAATGGTCACACATTTAAATATAAAACTCAAGACTATAAACTACCTACATAAAAAGTTGGAGAAAATTTTACTTCTTTCTCCTGCCCAAGTAGGTACATTTATATATTTTTTCAGCCCTTGTATTTGACTCATCAGGACTTCCAAAAAGTCACCTGCATAAGACCATGGAGATCTTCAGAGGAGAAATTATAAACTTTTCCTTTATATTTCTTCTCTATTATTTAACTTTTTATGGAAAGCAATGTTACATTTGTTATTTTATAATACCAAGAGAAAATATCTATATCTATATCTATATCTATATCTATATCTTCTCTGTGTGTATATATATATATATATATATATATATATATGGAGAGAGAGAGATAGATACACACACACACATATACATTTTCTATCCATCTTCTCACTCCATGGGAGAGAGAGAAATTTTTTAAATTTTATGAGTTTATATATCACCATTATTGACAAGTCCTCATCCTTTCTAATCTGTTAGGCCCCCAAATGCTGAGCAAATCTTTCTTGTTTTCCATTTTTTACCATTAACTGTGCTTTGTGCATATTGTTGTTATATACTGCTTAGTGGGAACCAGCTCATAGCTGACACTCCAGCAGATTTTCAGAGGCAGTAAAATTGTAAAGGAGAAGATGTGTGTGTGTGTGTGTGTGTGTGTGTGTGTGTGTGTGTGTGTGATATGGGTTTTCCTCATTTATCTGCTTCATCTGAAATTCCACTAGAGATATGTATAACTGGAATGTGTTTAATTTGAAAATGGATATATTTTATTTGAAGTGATAGAGCACTATTTCATTGTATTTATTAACACCTTGCACATATTAGTTTATCCAGGAATTAGGCACTTCTTAGGAAATATGAGAAAGAGGACAATGATGTTTGGACTGAAACATCAAGAAAGCTCAAGACTGTAAGCTCAAGAAGGGAAAAAGGCAGTAAGAGAATCCTAGGTGGTCTTGAAGCAAAAGAGAAGAACCAAGAAAAGAAGAAATATATGGAAAGAGAAAGGAGCATGTCACTACACCAAGTTTGTGTCCTATGAATAGTTGATAATGGGAGTCATAATTGTGAGAACAGAAATAGTCTTTAAGAGCATTTTCTCAGACCTTAAGAACATGGAGCTCAGAGAGAGGAGATAGCAGGTAATTTCTGATCGAGCTTGAACTAAAACCCAACTTTTTTGACTCCGTCTTACTCCTCAGGGAAGAGATGGCCATTCTTGCAGTTATGAGAAGACCCTTTTGAAATGAAATCCCATACCCTCACTGCCCTAAGGGTTCCCTCCCTGCTTTCTGGAAAGTGTGGAAGGAGCATAGATAGGCTCTCCCATCAGAGCTCTTTGAAATTGGGCTACTAATCTCAGGACTGAAATGCACATTTCTGTCCTGACCTCCTTCAGTCAAGTCAGCTGTATTTGTGGAGGCACATTGTTCAGCCTCAGAGCATTGTTTAAATTTAAAATCAATAAAGAAAAGTGAGCAAGCAAGAGGCACAGACTGATTAAGTGCTGTCTGCATGAAGAGTTTTATCCTCTGCCACATTTCTGTTGAAAACCTGAGAAATGTGAAGAGGATGGAGCAACGTGAAAACAGATTAAAAAATATGTCATATATCGAAGTGCAGGAAGGCAACTGCATCTTTGACAGGTAATCAACAATGGAGTGACTTTGAATGCTGATTTGGCATAATGGTGGTTACATGTTCACATGCACACAGAGGACACTCACAAAATGTGCACACACAACACATACAGATCACACTAAGATTTGCAGACATAGCACAGTGACAAGAGTGCACACCCATAAAATGCACAACGCCATTCACACCAAGACAGAACCACATATCAACCACAGAGCATGAAATAATTGTGTGCGTGTGTATGTGTGTGTGTGCGCGCGCGCACACACACACATCACAAAGTTGTTCTTGACTGTTACTATAAAATGCCAGTCTTTGGCCTGCCAATTTATCCTACATTTTAATTTTGGTGAAAAAATAGCAATAGTAGGGGAAATCTCTTCATCAGGAGATTCAGTGCAAAAATATTCCCAAGATGTTGCCATTATTACTGGTTATTTTTGGTGGTTAAGAGAATTATTTGAAAACAAAGAAGCCTTTTACAAAGCCTCTAAAATACAAAAGATTTAATAACATTTACATCTGTGTATCAGCCATGTCTGTAATGCAAGTCATGAATAACACATAAACCAGAGGCTAGAAAACAGAAGTGCTCACACATCATTTAAAACCCAACCCACCCCATCGTCAGTGGAATCAAATACACAGCAGGAGCAGTTCCAGTTGATACACACACAATATAGTCATTGAAAATGAAAACATATTAATTATGTTCCTTAAGGTTAGGAGAGAAAAAGCTGGATTCACGGAGCTTGTTCAACTTCTCTCTTGAAATTCTAGACCAGAAAACACATCATGGGTTGCCTTTTTATTTTCCTAATAAAATTGTAGAATGGTTGTTTGTATTTGTCATTTTTTACTGTTCATGTAATTCTGCATTTGGGGTTTACTCTTGCCTGCTGGCTGTGCTCAAAGTGGGGAAAAGTTGACTTAGAAAGATGGATCCTTGATACAAGTGAGTAACTTGGAAAAAAAAAATCTTTGTTAAGCAATAATATTGGAAAACAACAAATACTTACACAACTCCAGGAGCTCTATGTGGAAATTCACAATTTATGAAAAGAATTGTTTTGTCCAAACCTAAATAACAGACTGAAGCACAGCGGAGGTTGGGAGGTTGGCACAGGACCTGGCAGTGTTTAGTTCTTTTGCACATGGATCAGTTAAAACTCACTTTGTTGACACCTAACAAACACAAGGACCCTCTAGAACTCGCTGTTATTGTTATTGCTGTGTGTCATGCAGACATAACTGACTCATAGCTGACCCTTCAGTGGATTTTAAGAGCCTATAAATCGCACAGGAGGAGATTGCCCATCTTTCTTCCACAGAGCAACTAGTGAATTCAAACCATGTACCTTTAGATTTGCAGCACATATCTACCACTAGGCCACCAGCGCTCCATCTAGAACTCCCTCAATGATGCAAATTACTAAGCACTCAGTTACCAAACTTAAGATTGGCAGTTCAAATCCACTTGGAATGCAGACCTGGTGATCTTTTTTTCTAACATGCCATACTGTTGTGTACTATCGAGTTGGAACTGACCCATAGCTGATTCCCCAGCAGATTTTTTGGAGGCAGTTTAATCACATGGGAAGAAATTACCCATCTTTCTCCTGTGGAGCAGCTAACAGATTCGAACCACACACCTTTGGTTTGGCAGCACAATTTCTTACTGCTAAGCCACCAGAGCTCCTTTGAAATGTCATAGTAGTGGGAAACCCAGTGGAATACAGTACTACTCTGATGCTCGTGGAGACACCATGATTTAAAGTTGATGCTACAGGACTATGGCAACATCTGTGATCAGGAAACGCAAGACTTTCCCCCCCCCCCCTTCAGATCTATCTAACCGGCTGAGCCCCAAATTTGAAACGGGATCTGCCGACGCAGTTCATTTGGTGCCCACCCATGTCTAGAATTCTTCTTGGTTCAAGCCAGTCCAGTAGGTCTGTGAGAGAAATACCCGTGGTGTGCTTAGCCTATAACACTTGGGGTCTCCATGACTTGGAAACAACTTCATGGCAAGGGTTATGTCGATTTGGTGTTACAAACACGCTGGCCAGGGTACTCCAGCTCTGCTGTAGGGCAGCTACTAACGTTCCAGCGCGGGGCATGAAAGGAGAGACTAGATGGGTGGCTTTTTGTGGGGAACTCTGGTGGCATAGTCTGTAGGAAGTTGTATTGCTAATCCAAAGGAAACAGCAGTGCCAGACCTGGTGGTAGGAATATGGACCACCTCCCCCTGTGTGATATACTGACTTGGAGGCTCAGTGGAGGGCCTGCGAGCTGTGAGTGGATTCTGACTGCAGGGCAGAGTGTTTTTAAAACAGTACTTTTTGCATTCTTTTTGCGTTTGTGTTTGTTTAACTTCCATTTCCCCTTCCGGTCATCGATTCCCCTTGCATACCCAGGCCTTCTGATAGTAGCACCAGACTGGCAGAGGCACCTGGGTCCAGACCACTTTAAATGGGCTCTGGAAATGTCAGGAACCCCTTGTCCTCCCACTAGGACTCCCATTTCAGTGTGAAATTTCAAGGACGTCTTGGTTCTCACTGCAGCAAAAGGTTAATAGTCGTCTCTTTTTTTATGAACTTTAAATGCTCAATTTCTGAAGATAGTGTTTTAGGGCAAATTGAGTATAATTGCTAAATAATATAGTCACTCTTATTTTAAATGAGTAATACTTCCGCTGCCATGTGTGTGTGTGTGTGTGTACATGCTCTTATGCAGGCTTGGGTGAGGCCTCCAGTGGTGGAAGCCACAGCCATTCTATAGGAGTTTGCACATTTATGCATTTGCGTTTTAAATGTTGTGCTGCATCCTGGGCCTCTTAGGCACTGCAGATTATGTATAATAGATGACCTGCATTTACAGAGATGTGTGCTATACAGATGTAAATGTTATTATAGCTTTTATATTTTATGGTCTTGTTGAAAGATCATTTTGTCTTTGAATAATATGGCTGTTCAATTTTTTTTTTTAGAGGAGGGGGTTATCTTAAAAAGAGAATATGAAATGGATATTGCACATCATATATTTCTTAAAAGTAATTTGGAATTTTAGGGTCTGGGATTGGGGCTGACTGATACACTGCCGTGATGAGATATAACCCCTAGAAAATAACAGCACCAGCACATGCGTGCAGATGTCTAGCCTCATAATTCACTTTCACATTGGATTATGGATGTCGGCGTTCAGTGAGTCTATCTTCCCTTTAGGTATTATTTCAGCCCTTTGAGATAATAAGGAAAGTTTAATTGCGTTGTTAATTGATTTTTTGCACAACATTATTACCTTGATTGATTGCGGAGTTGATGAAAATGTTAGACACAGGCAGCGTGGAGTATCAGCCCGGCAAGGAGTGGGAGCCTTGTGGAGAATAGATAACCTTGATGTTAAGAGCTATATCCTTCAGATATGTCTTCCCTTGACATATTGATGGCCCTTGAAAAGGGAAAAGCTGATTGTATGCAGAATGCAATCATTAAACCCACTTCAGCTTGCTGTTGATTAATTTGTTTTTTCCTGAAGGATCTAGTTATAGGGAAGGCCTCACTTGTACCAACAGCAGCCATTTTCTAGGCTCCAGACTGTGCTTAACCCTCTAGGTGAAAAGGAATAATGAGCCCGGGGGAGCAGAGACGGGGAGGTTATCTCGGAACGTGCAGGCTGCATACTTGATGCTCCTAAGTCATCCACACCCTTGAGAACGTTCTAGTTCCTACACCGTAGAGGTGATGTTTCCCCAAAATATTATTTCTTCCAAAACACCAGAGCCTAAGAGCCTCTCACTGAGACCTGGGGAAGAAGAAACAAATCTTCCAAGAGTCCAGGAAGGCTGATTCACCACCAGTGGTTTCTGGAGAAGACTTGACCCTAAGGAGTTGCTATTGTATAAAAGGTAAAACCTGGGCAGAAAGTTACTCCCAGGACCAGAAAATGAGACACCTCTGGTACATGTGGTGGGAGGTGATGAGAAAGAGAAGGTTTACTATATTTTCAATTCCCTGGCCGTCCCTATAGGATTCTTTCCATGGAACACTTATCGATAGCTGTTGTTTACTGAAGTGTCCCGAGTCATCCTCGTGTCATGAAAATCAGGCTGAAGTAGTACATGATTAACTGATTGGGAGCTTCTTTTGTCTGTTTTTTTTCCCTCAACTCTTATCAATGCATGCCCATATCTACCCAAACCTGGACAGAGAGCTTACTACATACGGGTCAATCTTTCAAGAAAAGCACCTGACTTTGCCAATTGGAAAGGATAGAGTCTCGAGTGTATTCAATAACTCTAGAGAGTCTTCCAGGAGAAAGGCTTGGCGTCTCTCCTGCCTTCTCCCCAGCTTAGCTTTTGAATTGTAATTACTCATGATGCATTCACATTTATGTTGTGAATTTGCATAATGCATTTAAATAGATTTGTAATGGTATAAAATTGCTCAAAGTTGACTTGATTGGGTAGAGTCCTGAGCACCCCTAAAGTAAAGAGAGTGTCAAATCAGTAAAGAAAGAATCCATGAATCACCCAGAGCTGGAGAGCACCCTAAAGCCAGAGCTCATGCCATGGTCTAAAGCAGTTTCCTCTCCACTGTGAGACTTTCTTCTCCTGAACTAACCACTGGCGCTCGGGGAGTCTAATATCCACAGACTCTTGGCCCTCAATTACCGTAATGGTTTATAATGAGATTTTGGCCAAGTAGCAGGTAGCAGGTTATTACTTCCTGCTCAGCGTGGGCAATGTCTATGCTGTTAATTTGTGTTGCTGAATGTGGCTCAGAGCTGGGTATCAAACTGTCAGAGCCAGATGTATTCTATTAGGTGCGAGGTTCACATTGGCCCATGGGCAATTTTTCCCCCCAATATGGAGGCATGTTAACTCACCACAGGGTGAATCCTGACAAATTCAAGGCAGCCAAATAAAAGGGGTAATATCCCAAGCCATCAAATAAAACACTGCCAGCAATGCTGCCTTGTCCGGGATCCTTCCATCAATAGGCCAAAATCCATCCGTTGAAGTATTGCTGGAGAGACTCTGATGCCTTCATTAAGTTTTAATGAGCCTTACCTTAATAGAGGCCCTTATGCTATTCAACTGTCTACTTTGTCTTTATTTTTGTCACACAGAAGATCCAAAATGCTCTTATAAATTGTTTCATGATGCTAATTCTTATTTAATCTGTTATTTCTTTCACTTACATTAGCAAATACATAAGTATGTGGTATGTGTATAGACGAACCTGTGTTTCCTGTTTGTGTCACCGTGTGTGTTGAAAGCAGATCAGGGTTTGTGGAGTTGAAAAGTTAATGAGCATATTTTGGCATCTGACAGTGGAATTTAGTAATGCTTTCTTCAACCACAGACTCTGTGTGTGTGTGAATGCACACTCATGTGTTTTAATAATACTAACTTCTATCAGGAAGATCATATATCAGTGGATTCCTTTTGTTTTCCTTTTGGAGCAAGCAATTTAGAGTATTGTGGAATTGGGAGAAATTAAAGTAATGTCAGTACAAGGAAATTGTGGATGGGCCTAAGGAAACCGGACATATGGGCCCAGGAACAGACGGTTCTTTTCCTGTAAGCATTGAATTATGATAAATCCAGTTGAACGAAATCTGTTTAATTATGTTAGAGAGGCTCTCTCTCTTTTTTTTTTTAGCCTGAAGATATATCTAAAGGCAACTTGTCTTTATTTTCAATTGCTCTCTTGAGAAATTCCAGCCTGCAGAACCAGCTAGAACTATGGATGTTTCACCCCCTTTTGATGTGAGATCTCTAATAGGAACATATCCGAAACCCAAAAGCAACTCTGTGAGTAAAGCCAAAATCTCCGCTCAAATTCTGCAAAAAGGACCTCCAGTGCTCAGACTTGTTCACATAAGATCCTGCCATTTTAGGGGAGAAGTCTATAGACTTTTAGGGGAAATTTTTTTCCCTCAAATATTTTTTCCCTTATATTTTATAAATAATAGTTTGCAGGTTCTGTTCATTTGTCCCTACCCAAAAGTCTCTTTTTTTCCTTCCTCCTGGTAATGTAATCTGCACATTGCTAAATTTAAGGGGTTTATGTTACTAAAGAGCTCAAGCAACTTTTACTTCCTTTTTCATTTTATTTTGTTTATATTGTTTTCAAACTGCTTTTGGGGTAAAAAAAACCCAAAAACAACCCTCCTTTTATCAAAAGGCAATGCATTCAGAACCCAAGTGTTTTCTTTTTTATCTGTGGCATTGAATAGTTTTTATTTTATATTGCTTCCAACAGTGAGGAGTTAATATTTAAATAATGTTTTTTAGAGCGGTGCCTCTTATCACCCTCACCCATCAGCATCAGAATCAGCATCATCTGGAATCCTGAAAACACAGAACTCAGATCCATCCCAGACCGAATAAATCAGAAACGTGGGATGAGGCTCAGCTAGCCTTACAGGCCTGTCAGTGCCTTTCCCTGGACAACTTACTTGGATTTTCTCTCTGTAAATGTCCCAGAACATATCGTAAATGCTGGAGTACATAAAGCATAGCCCAAGATTTTAATTTATTCCAAAATTTTTAAAAAGTGTTTTGAGCCTCTCCCATGTCTGATGTTGCATGAATGGAGGGGGGAGGAGGAATCACAAACAAACAATCCTTCTGCCCTTTCAGGGCTCATATGCTTAAGACCTTTAATGGTTCAATCAATTGTCTTCCTACCTCCTAAGTGTATCATCTTCCCTTATAGGAGTAGAATTCTTGCCTTTCCTACTGGAGGCCTGGGATCTGTTCCTAGCCAGTGTCCCTCAGGAGCAGACAGCGCTGACTTTTTTTTTGTGATTTAAAAAAAAATATTTTATTAATGAACATTTACAGAGATTTTGGATTTCCTTTCATTCATTGTTGCATTTTTCTCCCTGCCCACCCCTTCCCCCAGTTCACTCTTCTCTTTGAAAAGTAAAAGAAAAATTCCTTCATTGGTATACAAATACCCCCCACCCCCCTGAATACGCTCCACTCTGCAACCTTCATTCTGGACTCTTGTCATAACCATAATATCCAATCATATATCGCTTTTAAACTGTTCTCTCCCTCATCTCTTTCAATGCAGTATACATAATTTATCCAATTTTTCTCAGTCATGGTTGCCTCTTGTTTTGGTTTTGAATAGGTTTCAACAGAGTTGAAGCTGGACTAAGAAGGACTAGGGAGGTTCGGATGCACAAAGGCCTGGCAACTTAATTCCAAAAATCAGACAGTGAAAACTTCTGATCCCAAGTGCATGAGATTACCATGAATTACGCAGCCACCCAATGGCAGCTAACAAGAGCAGCATGAATATTTAAAGAAATAGTTGTAGCCACCGTGACAATGGAATTGTCTTGTGAAAGTAATCACTGCAGATTCACAGAAAGAATGGATTTTAAATAGTGTTTTATGGGTAAAGGAAAGCATAAAAAAGTTTCTAGTTAATCATGAGTTAATAAGATCATTTAATTAACTGAATTCCGACATTCCCCAAGTGGCTGCCCAATTACATGAGTATCTATACAATCAGGAAAGTGTGAGGGAGGAGAGAGATTGGAGAAGCATTTTCTACTTGTTTCCCAAACCATTGGGGAGGCCTCTTAGCTGAAGCTGTGAGCAACACTGGCTTCAGATTCAGTGCTCTCTGCCCAGGAGCTCACTAACTCCATTTACCCCCTTCCTTGCCTAAATCCATTCATGTATTTTATTTTTGTAATATATAACTTAAAGCACCATACCCCAGAATTCACACTTTAAAGACTCTTTAAAAACCTGGTAAATTTGAAATCTCCAGCAGTCCCTGGGTACCTCCTGCTAAGCAGAGGTGGTCCCTTGTTGTCCCTGGTGTGTAAACATTCACAAGTCCATGTGTCAGAGGTGGGCCATGGTGGGTCAAATGATGACCAAGCAGCAACTTGAATTATTATGTTATTTTTGTTTGAGTAGCTTCTGCCTCATCTTTCTGATTAATCTGCAACAATTTGGGACCAAGAAGTCCCTGGTATTGTTTTTCACTTTTTTGGACTATCAAATTTTCAGCAACTCTGTGCCATTGAACGGCAGAGTTCTCTTCAGGCATCCATGATAGAACTCTATCCTCTTTTTTTAAACATTGCATGTGTCTGAGCTTATTGGTTTACATGCCTCTCTATACTTATGAAGGTGATATGTAAGGTCCCCAACCTCTGAGCCTAAAAGATTAATTTGAACAATGGAAGGCAAAGAAAATGGAACGAGAACTGGTAGCCCTGTTTCCAGAAAGCCTTCAGCACAGACTGAACAAATACGACATATTGATCAGTACAGAACCTGTAATTGGTGACCAAAAAGCACAGTGTGGCTTTAATGACCCTCCTTAAATAGCTGCCTTCATTTATTTTTTAAGAAAGATGCGGTTTCCCTAAATTCATGCTGCCCTCTAGTGGCGATAATCCTGACTTCAGATTAAAGGTGGAAAAGATGAAAGTGGAGACAGATTTGAGGAATGGTGGAAGTAGCTAAGGAGTAGTGATTGTCTTTCTTTGTTTTTATTTCTCCTCTCTGATAGATAGATTTCTGGGTTCTTCAATAAAAAAGTGAAAAGGAAAAATGGGGATGTAGAATCTGAGCCACTGTCCATTTTGATTGTCAGGCTGGTATATGTGACATCCATCAAAGGATTGTGGTGAAGGATACCACAAATCCTCACTGATTTGCATCTCCTCTTGGCATTCTCTTTGGAATCCAGCCCATCCCAAATCCATTAAGCTCCATTTACAACTTAAATAAGGTGTGGTGGTGGGGGGGGGGAATAAACCAAACTGACCCTTCCAAGCTGAAGTTTCTCCCTGTGAAAAAGTAGAGATGAATGAGCCTGAGCCAAGCTGTTGGGAGTCCTTAACTTTCTTCGCGGGTACCCCAGGTTCCTGTGAAGCAGATAGGTCCATTAAATCACGAATTTTAAAAATAATCTACTAAAGGAAAAGTTATTAGCCATTCCCCAATGCCAGTATTCTTTAATTAAGAAATTAAAGATAGACTTCTGATCAAAACTATTTTGATGAGAAGATTCTCACCACTGGGCCAATTGGCAGCATCATGATGGATGGTGAAGAGTTTAAAATTGTTCACAGCTTTAGTTTACTTGGCTCCACAGTCAACACTCTTGGCACCAGCAGCCAGGAAATTAAAAGACATATTGTGATGGGAAAGTCTGCTGTCAGAGACCTCTCCAAAGTACTAAAGAGCAATGATGTCAGTCCAGAGACTAAGGTGCACCTGATACAGGTCATGGTCTTTGCAATCACTTGCTATGTGTCAGAGAGCTGGACACAATGACTAGGGAGGATAGAAAGAGAATTGATGCCTTTAAGCTATGGTGTTGGAGAAGAGTATTGAACTCACGGACTGCTAAGAAAATGAACAGGTTCACCCTAGAAAGGGTTAAACCAGGCTGCTCTTTGGAGGCAAGGATTCTGAAATTTCTTTTGACATATTTTGGACATGTTGCAAGGAGGGACCAATCCTTGGAGAAGGACTTCATGCTCGGGAGGGACAGCACAGGGGAGGAAGACCCTCTATGAGGTGGATTGATTCAGGGACTGGGGTAATCGGGGTGTATGTGTTGGAGACAGTGAGATTGGCATGGGATAGAGCAGGGTTTAAGCTTGTTGTACTTAGGATCACAAGTGACTCATTAGCGTGTAACAACAACAATTGTGGCCTTAGACAATATCCTTTGAAACTCATTTTTAGTCTCTATAAAATTAAGGACCTAAAATGAAGACCTTTCTATTATCTTCCACCTCTAGAATATTCCAATACTGTTAAAGAAATATCTTAGAAGGATACCATTTTTGTGTATAAGTTTCCTGAAGTTCAGCAGGTAATGTAGTATCCTTATAACAATATTGTTTATGAGGCCAGAGTAAACGTTCTTTCTGGCTTGCTTTTTTGACTGAGGGTAAGGGAAAAATACTGAGAAGAAAAAGCAGAATTTGGATTGCTGAGATTTAGAAGTTTGGTTTTTTAGGGACAGAAAGTGTTGAGACCAAGAAATTTTTATGATGGAATCCGATCTCAAATTTAGACTATGTTCCACTTTGATTGAAATAAACATGTGTCGGGCTAAGAGTCAATTGTTTTAGGGATGTTCAAAATAGAAAACAAGTAAACTGCACCTTCAGAGCTGAACTCTTTTCCCTACTAGTCTCTGCCTCCCCTCCACTATCTCAAGTACAAAGAAACGTTAAAAGGCATTGACATCTGAGGAAAAGCATGTTGACTGTTTCCTTTCCAGGATTCACATAATGGAAACATCCGCTGCCAGATAACTTTTAGTCTGTCAGCCTCTCGTTTCCTTGATGTGGTGAGGCCTGGCCCACGGCAGGCCCGGGAGATCTGCAGCCAGAGTGCAGAGAGCAGCTCCTCAAGGTGGGACAAGAGCCTGTTCCAAGGAGACAGTCAGCTCTGCCATTTTTCCTCAGCCTTAGACGAGGTTCACCATTGTCCACTAACAGATCATATGAAGAAAAATTTGTCCCACTTTTCTTTTTCCTCTCCTATCTCTTTCTATTCTTTAAAAATGGCAAGCCTCATTTCAGCTGCCCAGGAGCACTGAGTGCATTTTCCATAAGCTCTAGTCTGTCCTCTGTCTGCTTATGTGAACATGGGTACAGCTTCCCCTGTTTCAACAGCGAGCGTCTTGGCTTTTTGATCTCACCACTTTCAGTAGAGATTTTGCCAGGATCCTTTCCCTGCTAGTTGGTTTTCTCCCCCAGTGATTTCTTCCTTCCAAACACAGGGGTGAAACTTTACAAGGCCCAGCATTTGTCTAAGTGGACTCCATCATCTGTTCTCTCCTGGGGGAAGTTTAAGCTCCCACCAGCCTTCACTGACAGGGTTTGATCTTTGGGGCCAGAAGCCCTCCTTTCAAAGGCACATATTACCAGGAATAGGTGGCCCCTTCCTTTCTGAATGTGGATGCATCCCAAATCTTGTATGAAAAAAAAGAAATTTACCTATTGAGTTGATTCATTATTCTTGATGACCCCGTATGTGTCAGAGAATTGGCATTTAATCTTATTTTTCCGGATTACTACACCATTCTTCAAACACAGTTTTGGTTTGATTGAAACCTCAGCATTCTGTTTAATAGCAGAATGCGTTAACAGTGTGTGTGTCGGGAACTTCAGCCTCTAATGATGTGGCCATTCTTGCATTTTCCCACTGGCAGTTGGTGAAAGTTCATAGTCTGTCATGTCTCATCATTTGGGCTCAGACACTCAGATTATTCACCTCTTTGTTTTAAGAGTGGAGGGGAAAACCCATTATTTTACTTTAATTTATGTTAAACCTTGCTGGTAGAAACAATCAACTCAAATTCAAAACTGGCAGTGTCCAAACCTGGACATAATAAAATTTATTACAGATGAAAAAGTAGCCCAAGGTTTCTATCTTAATTGTATTTTGAAAGCTGCACCAGTTCATGGGGAGGAATTAACCTTGGTAAAAATAATGAAACAATAAAACAGAAATAAACTAAATGACACACAATAAAATTTATTGACTCAATTTTGACCAGAAGACTTTAATCTTCTGGTCACAATTTAGATTTGTAGCAAAAAAAAGAAAAGGTAAAACCCAAGATGTAATCAACAAACAAAATCTTGTCTCTGGTGAAAGCTGATTGAGGAATTAAATTTCAGGTAAATTTTAGACAGAGAAGAATTGCTCCCGCTGAAAAGAAATTAAATAAAATAGAAATGATATTGTTAAAATAGAAATGATTTAACATTGCATTTTTTAAAAAACTGATTAAGGAATTAATGTGGCTAAATAAAGCTTATTATACATATTGGGATTTTTTCTCTAAGATAAATGTCCATATTAGCTTACATGTTTATCTTTATGTGCCTGAAACCAAATGGCAGAATTCAAATGCCTGTCAGTACAAAACATCAGGCTCAACCAGGCAAGGCGGAAGTAACCCCACCCCTGTGACTTGTATGTAATAAAAAAGCTTTCGTCTATGTGGGCGCTCTGGTAGCCTAGTGGGTAAAGAAAGAGTTGTGCTGTCAAACCAAAGGCAGGCAGTTCAAATTCATCAGCTTCTCTGCAAGAGAAAAATGGACATTCTCCTAAGAGATTTACAGATTCTCTTCTGCGTAGGCTATGACTCTGTAATTATGAGTCTGAAGCTCTGGTGGCCAGAGGCAAGAAACTGCACTGCAATTCCAAACGCACATGATTTGAATCCTACCAGCTGCTCTGCCGAACAAGTACGGACAATCTCCTCCCATGTGTTTAACTGCCTCTGAAAACCTGCTGGAGGGTCAGCTATGGGTCAGTTCCAACTCAATGGTACACAACAATAACTGAGTCCACCTGTATGATCACTTGAGAGTAGAGTGTGGCCACCTTTGGGGAGCCTAGAAATCCCTGGTAATGTAATCAGTCCATCAAGAGTTGCTCTTCTAGCCCAAAATGAAAATTCTCTGGTAGCGCAGTCTCCTCTCATGCCATTTACAGCCTTGGAAACCCAGTGATGGATCAGCGATGAGTCAGTCAGTTCCTACTGCACAGCAATGAGGTGGGAAGCACAGTCCTAGGTGAGGTAGTTATTAGGAGGCTAGCATGCTGGGGCAGAGAGAGCAGGAGTGCTTCCAAACATGTGGGGTGGAATGGCCACTGGCCAGTGAGGGCACTACAGCATCTGGCTTTAAACATGTGGCAAACCTGGGCCTCACTGCAACCCAGGATGCAGACGAAACACAAGGATATTTGTGTGGAGTCACTTGTACTTGGTTTGAGGACATGGCCTCACTCTCTCTTCTGTTTCCCTCACTGGAATGGGGGAGATAGAGTTTTCTTTTCTCTCCTTTTGATATCAAACTGCAGGCATATCATATGAACTCAAAGGTGAAGGAAAAGTAAATGTGGAGAAAGGATTGTTTCCTCCTTGCACTCCAGCTCCTACAGAGCAACCTCTTCCCTTAAGACTTTAAAAAACCACTTTTCTTTTTTTTCGTCTTAGCATTTAAGTAGCTTACGCTGAAGGAGGACATTCTGCTAGGAACCTGTAATTCTGCAGGCTTCAGCTAAAGCCTGTGTGATATCAACAACAGAGCTGATAACACATCACTCGCCTGACCTCGGGGTATTCTCCAGCCACTTCTCAAGATCATAAAACATGGGTGTTTATTCCTGTGCAGTTCCCGGTTTACTCAGAGCAGCACATGGCACAGACAGGAGCGTGTTTGCTGGAGAATGCCCCTTTCCCCCTTTCCTGTCTAGGACATTCACAGCTCCTAAGGCTCTATGGTAACACTGAGTTTTATTCTCTTTCCAACCAGACATCATGACACTTTTGCTTTTGTGGAAGTATTGAGCATAAAAATTGCACTAGTGTTTAGAACTAAGGTATTTGTTTTCTACTACTCTGTCTCCCTTCTTTGATAAATGTCCCATCTCAATACATTTTTTTAAAGTGTTTCAGGCATCTGTGGTCATTCCAGATGTTAAAGTATAAGTAGTCAACAATTGAAACACTGATTTTCTAATATTTTGTTTAAATTATAGATGTTATTTTAATATTATTAGTTTATGTATTTATTCGTCAAATATGAACAGAACATCTACTGTGTATCAACCACTATTTTAGGCCCTGGATATTAAAAATGATATTAGGAATTAAGAGTGGGGAGAGAACGGTGGGATTCTTTTTATGGCCATATTTTGTGTCACATAGTTCTCAAGCCTTCCGCCATGGACCTGAAAGATTCACCTCATATACTTTGCTTTGTGTCACTGGGCCTATCCACTTTCCACCATATAGCTGTCACTGTTTTCAGAGACTGGAATATTGGTTCCTTCCTTCTTTATTTATACATATGAAAAAAGGAGAAGTGTTTTGCCCTTTACTGGTTGCACAGGGAGCTGTAGTGGTATAGTCCACAGGAAGAAGAGCTGCCAACCCAGTGATGCTGCGTCTCTGGTGACTCTGAGGACAAAAGATGAGCAATCTCCTCGAGTGCAATTTACAATCTTGGAAACCCAGTGGAGGTTTGGCTCTCAGTGGGTTCCAACTTAATGGCAATGAGTTTAAGTTTAGTTTTTCTGTCCTCCTCATCCACACCACCTTTGAATTGGAACCAACTAGTATTTGAAACTGCATCAGTGTTCTGAGTCCTGTGGGAGGGGATTTCACATCTTTTCCCCCAGGGCTGCTGAGGGATTTGATCTGCCCATCTTTGGGTTAGCAGCACAATTCCCTATGGACCAAGCTTCCAGAGCTCCCTAGTTTTTTCATGTTATTGTTGTTATGTACTATCGAGTTGTATCTGACTCACAGCTGACCCTCCAGCAGCTTTTCAGAAGCAGCTAATCACAGGAGAGGAGACTGCCCATCTTTTTCTCAACAGAGCAGCTGGTGGATTCTAATTGCGTGCCTTGAAGTTGACAGCGCAACTCCTTATTACTAAGCCACCAGAGCACCCTAGTTTTTCTATTGTGATTTCTAATTTTATGGCCTTACTCCTCACACAGATTAAGATATTCTGTCTGTACATAGATACACTTATAAAATATGATTATAGCATAAAATAATGATCCCACAAATAATGATTACAAAAACCAGCATTTATAATAATGATGGTACAATCAATGCTTTATCACTAATGTAAAAATCTGTATTTGTTGTTGCAACTTTTACTCAATAAGCTTTTGCATGTGTATGTGCAAATATGGTTTTTTTTTCTTCCACAACTAAGATATCAATGGTTAATATTAACGGATCCTGCTTGCACAGAGTGTAAGGTGTCGGGCTACTAACTAAAAGATTGACAGTTCATATCCACCAACCACTTCACAGGAGAAAGATGGTCATTCAGGATTTGCATCCTCAGAAACCTGACAGAAAGTTGCTATGAGTTGGAAGCAACTAAATGACAGTAGGTGTTTACTACTAGTTGTCGGTCTTCATAGGAGAATTAGGCTTAGGTTCAAGTTACTGGGATATGAGCTGGTTAGTGGTAGCACATTTCTGCTCTCACAGATGCAGGAACATTAATGGAAGTACAGTCTTTGGGAATTTTGAAGTCCAGAAGAGCTCCCATTCTGTCCAATGCTACATGCCAACATGTGGTCTGGAGGGGTTTCAAGAGCTGACTTAGTCTAATCCAAAGTTTTGATTAAGTGCTCATTGGATTTACATCCTAATCAGGAAACATTAGACATATCTTTTTATCTTCTTGGGAGAAGTATTTTTAACTACTAAATCATCTCTTTCAGAACTGGAATGGACTCTTGAGCTCATCCACCACCATTCTTCATTTCATAAATGGGGAAACTAGGCCAGCAGAGAAAGCAATATGTGGATGCAATGGTTAAGGGCAGAGGTGAACCTACATATAGGACTTTCACCACCTGCCCTTCCAAAAGAGATTGTCCAAGTGTCTAGGCCAGCAGGACATCTGAAAGGCCTGGGGTCTTTGATGAGGTCAGATGCCTTGTGTTCAGGCTTACTTCTCAAGCACTCTTTCTCAAGCTTTCCTCCTGTGAAGTCTGTGGGCTGCCTCCCCTGCATTGCTTCACATCCAAGAACAGAGGACTCCCACCCCGGCAGGCAGCCCAGAGGTCATAACTTAACCTGCATAATTACAACCTAGTTTCCAGAGGGGGAAAAGCATTCACAAGATAAAGAGCCTCTTTAATACAGATTCTTCCCAATTCATCCCCCCCCCCCCCATTATAACGCTAAGAGCTTACACAGTGATGGGATAGCTGGCTATTTAAGAAAAATTAGGAGTCTCATTTGGCAAGAGTGGGTTCCCTGGGCACTGCGCAGAGAACCCAGGCAGACGACAAAGGCTGGCCAGTGCACAGCAAGCCGGCCTCACTGATTATGGCTGAAGCCAGCGATTTTAATTAAAAACACCACATATGCTGTTAAATGTGTTGTTCTCCCTCCAGTCCCCAGACAGTCGGGTCTGAAGGAGGTACAAACAAGTGAATCCAGTGCAGATGTGTGTGGAAACCATCGCCTACTGAGTCACAAGCAGCGGGTTCCCAAATTCCAGCCTGGGAGTGCCTCCCTCATAATGTTCTTTGCAAGCAAACAGCTCTCTCTGTAATTTTCACAGTTTACAGCAGTTGCCATAACAGGAGAAGGAGGGCCATGGGGAGTGCAGAGGCGAGAGAAACTCAGTGTCACCTCATGTAATTTATGAGCACAGCCTATTATTTGACAAATAACCTTCGTGATAAATCAAGTCCCAGGGCCGCATGGGGGACAGTGTCTCCCCAGTCCCTTTGTTAATGGGATTTATATATTTCTTTATTTTTTTTTTTTTAGTCACCCAGAAGGCCTGTCGCACCCCCATAGTGAGATAGGTGGGAATCTCCACAGAGGAAGCACTTGCTTAATTTAAGCAATTTTAGGCTGTTGGAATTAAAAATTTCAGCCAACTTTGATTGTCACTAGCCAGACCCCGTAAGTCCCCCAGGCAAGCACTGGCAGCTGGCTTTCATCTAATCATTGGCTGCTAGACTGTCCTGGCATCTTCTCGAAGCTGCCCTCTGACGGCCGAGGGTCTCTCCTTTAAGGATTTCATTCAAGGTGACAGTGCCTCAGGAGTTGGCTTTCTCCTCACCCCACGTGATGGAGATCTCAGTGGGGACGAGCCACTCCTCCTGCAAAGTCCGAATTTAGATTGACTCGCCAAGGTCCTCCTCCGACCCCTTGACCCATCCTCCCCAACCGCACAGAGCTGCCAGGAACTTCACCACCACGGACAGTTTTGTAACAATGTCTGAGAAGACGTTTTCTGCAGGCTCAGGAGAAGACCCTGAGTGAGAGAGAGTGATGTCAGCTTTTGTTAGCACAGCAGGCTGTGTTAGAATATACTTGGCATAATATGGCGCTGGTATCTCTGTCAGCATCTCTGTTTTCTGTCACCGCACACAATCCTGGGCCTGTCTGCAGTCCTGACAGTGTCTCTTCAGATCAGGCGTTTGCCAGCACAGAGCCCTGTTCTGCTCCCCACCACACAGCCCCTTTGTTTGAAGTCTGCCCTTTTGTCATTAACGCACTTGATGTCTATTTAAGTCTGACGGTGAATGCAGTATCTGTTTTCCTGTCAAGAGATCATTGACAATATTAATACCTCATGTCCTTGCCTCATTTTCCAAGTGCTGACACCTAGCCACAGTCTCCTGCGTTCATCAAACAATCCTCTCTCATCAGGATGCCTATAAACATTCTTGCTTCCAGGCCCAAAGAAGCAGGACAGGCCTTAAAAAGGAGGCTTTTATCAACGTCAACCAGAAGCAAAGTCTAGGAAATGGGACTCAAGGCACTTCACCCCTCCACAGCACTCCCCAGGTTCTAGAAGTATCCAGCTGTTTCCACCATGGTCCTTGGCTGGTTGCATGTCGATGAGACCTGGAGTTGATGTGCAGGGACAGAGGTTGGGAAAGGGAAATGAAAGCCCTGAACATACTGGAGAGTTTACTGGAGAGAATGCACCCACTGGTGGCAGTGGTGGTGGTGGTGGTGTGCCTGTGTGTCTGCTTTTCATTTTTTTTACGCAAGAGAAAGACTGTGCTCTTTATGATATCTGACAGCCCTATCCATTTCATTTTATAAAAATGCATGCTTTCCTGGTGCTGTAGAAAGAAATTAACATCCCTCGGCTCCAGCCTTCCAGATTCTTGAGGCTTTATTTGAATCAATTATGTTTAAGGAAGTCCCTTGTGGATATTCAGAAACATCTGAGATGTGCCCATCCAAGCCGTAGATGTTATTCGCAGGGTAGAACCAGCTCAGCCAAGCCCACAGACCAGGATCCTGGTGTTGGTGACCGTAGTAATGCAACAGACTACACAGTTCAGCGTCAGAAAAGGAACAACAGCTCTGTACAACAGCCAAGAAGAATAATTGAAGCTCTGAGGATCTCAGTGAGGTTTCCTCTAAGCTCAATGTTTCCAGGCACTGGACCAATATTACTGCAAACTGGAAATGAGTGAGTGAGGGCTGAGGATAAAGGATACCTAAGGGAGAGGGGAGATCAATGATAAACTTAGTCTTCCAAACATGGTTGCTATTAGGTCTCATCTTGTTTACCGTCAAATAGCAGACCCTCTGGCAGGTTTTCAGAGGCAGTTAATCACAGGGGAGGAGATTGCCCATCCTACTCCCAAAGAACTGCTGCTGGCCTCAAACCATGTGCCTTCAGGATTGCAGTGCAGCTTCTTGCCACTAGGCCACCAGAGCTCCCCGGTCGACTCATCTGGTCGACTATAACTCACAGTGACCTTATGAACAACAGATCTGTATCCTGCCCTATTCTGTGTTATCCTTTATATTGCTTCAGTCATAGTGTCAATGCATCTCCTAGAAGGTTTTCTTGTCTTTTGCGGACCCTCCACCTTTCCAAGCATGATGTCTTCCTCCAAGCACTGGCCGCTTCTAACCATATGCCCAAAGTATGTGAGATGGACTTTCAGCATCCTTCCTCTTAAGGAGGGAGCACTCTGGTTGCATGTTCTCCAAGTCATATTTGGGCTTTTGGCAGTCCATGGGATATTCAGCACTCTTCTGTAGTATCATAACTCAAAAGCATTGATTCTTCTACTTTCTGCTGTTTTTCATTGACTCTTCATCCTTAATCAATGTCCAGATTTCTGATGTATTGGAAGCAGTTGACAATACCATGGTATAGATGGTCCTTAAACTCAGTTGAAGTGCACCTCAGTCCTTAAACTGATGTTTCTGCTCCTTGGTACCTTGGAGAAATACTGACTGTAGATTTCCCTAATGCTATACTTTTTTAAAATTTCTTGACCAATGTTGCCAAAGGTATTTATTGTGGGTCCTAACAAGACAAAATCATTAACCACTTTAATCTTCTTTCTATCTTTTGATCTAGTGATGAGGATATTTTGTTTCCTTGATGTGGAGCTGTAATCATATTGAAGGCTATATAGTATTTGAGCTCTGCAATAAGAGTCTCAGATCCTCTTTGCTTTTGGCATGCAAAATTGTGTCAACTGCAGGTTGTTGATGACTCTTCCTCCAATTCTGATACCACAGTCCAGTCTTCTTTATAGAATCCAGCTCTGTAAAGCATGGAAGGAGAAGGGAAATAAGGAGCTCTATCCATGACCAGCTTTGTAGCTGTGGAGACGAGATCTTCCTCTCCCTCTTACTAAGCTGCTACAATTTCACAATGCCAACCATTTCAGCTGTATGCAACCTATACAGGCCAGTAAGCCCCTAAGTGCTGTCCTCAAAAGTTTCTAAAAGAATCACTTCAATCCTTACTTACTTGAGAATACGTTTTAAAGTATAGAAACATCTAATATAATATAATATAATATATATAATATTTACTTCTGATGTGAGGAAACTGGATAATTCTAAATGCGAATGCATCCCAAATTAACAATAAATAGTGCTTATTGGTTTCACACTATCAAACTGATGGAAAAATAATTATGCATGTAGTTAGCTATTTTCACAGGCAGATTTGTTATTCATGAATTAAGGTTTTATGGACATTTCTCTCCAGTTTTCTCTAGTTGTCTGCATACACTTCAGAGACTCAAATCTGTCAGTAAGGAGATAATTTTGTGCAGCTGAATTTTTTTAGTTCATACCTCACCTTCCCCACCCCTTTGCTTCCTAGAGTTAGAAGAGTTGGGGGGGAAGTAACAAGGTGGCAAAACGCAAACCTAAATTACAAATATTCTCTTGGAAAAACTGATTTTCCATGATAAATATACCAAGTGTTAACAATAGGTATAGTGCATGATTTTGTTTGGAGTGCAGGATAATGAATGACTTGATTAAAAAGTAGCTGTATTTCAGAGCAGGTCCTTATGGCAGGCAGGGGCCGGGGGAGGGGATGAGCAATCTGTTTACATTCAATGTACAGCCTCAGAAACCCAATGCTATGAGTTGATTCCAACTTGATGGCAAGTTTGAATTAATATTCCAGACATGTTTTCCATAGATAAGGCCTCTTACAATCTCCATGAATAAGAAGAAAGAAGTATTTGAAGACACAATTATATTTAGTATTAAACTGAAGATGAACATTAAATGTGTTGCAAGGTGAAAAGAGAGATCAAGCTCTTGTTATGTTTCCCCTGGCCTTTTGTCATTATCAACCTTCTTCCTTAATCCTCAATTCTGGGGAGAGTGCCCCAGCTTTTCTACTTGCATTGGGTTCATCCTTTGACTCATAATGATCCTGTGAGCAGAAGAGCACTGCCCCATAGGACTTCTCTGAGTTGATGTCTAGGAGAAAGTATACCAGTGTGTTCCTTGGAAGCAAGTATGGTGAAGCTTCATATCACATACCTTGAGCATGTTGCTAGGATAGGCTATTCCTTGGAAAGGGACACCATACTTGAAAGGGCCAGGGTCACAAAAAGAGAGTCCATCAATGAGACATATTGATACAGTGTCTGTGACAATGATGTCAAGTGGGGATAATAAGAATGGCTCAGGGTTCAGATCAGTTGTTCATAGGACTGTTGTGGGTCATACTTGATGACACTTACCAGCAATGACATAAGACTCCGAAGGCTGGACTAGCAAACTGTCCTGTTTCTAGCAGTGTTGAGTAGGTTAAACCTCTAACATTTAGGTTAGTTTGTGAGCTTTTAACCACTGTACCACCAGGGTGCCTTGGCCAGAAACTTGGCTGGTTAGGATGCAGTTTGAGAAATGTGGAGGAGTCTCTTAAAGGAAAACCTTACTCCTTGGACTGAGAGCCTGTGCTCTGTGGTGATTCTGTGTGTTAGCTCTGAGGACAAGAAGGTAGATTCCTTACTTTTTTTTTAATAAAATTTTTATTTTTATACTGGTTGATAGCTTTGTATACATTGTTTTTCACACCAGATCTTTTCCTTTAGCCACCCCCCTTCCTCCACCCATCAAGTTGTGTGACCCTATGATTACCAGCTCCCCCCATCCTCACCCTTCTGCTCCCACCCTCCCCCCGTAGATCTTCATACACATTTTACTGGTTTTCTATTTCTACAATAAAAGTTTTATACAGTATTTTTTCCTTATGGGACTTAGTTCCCTTGCTGAGACTTTGTCTGTTACCTGGTGCCCAGTGGCGTTGTGACTGCTTATTGTTCCTACTTTATAGCACCAATGGTTCTTTGCTATATTAATTTTATCATCTGTAATCATCTATTCTTTTCTTCCCCCCTCTAGGTGTTCTGGGGAAATGTCGCTACATTTACTACGGGAAAAACTCTGAGGGGAACAGATTCATCCGAGATGACCAGCTCTGAAGCCAAGTTCTGTTTGCCTGAGACTCCTATCTCATGAGAATAAAAGGAAAAGGGAAAATAAAAAGCTGAAGGAAAAACATGGCGTGAATTGTGTCTCTGTGTGAAAGCTATGACTTCAGCTTTTGGTGCCTTCTGCTGACTTTGCCAGGCCTGTCAAGATCATCCTTCTGTCTTAGCCTGAATGGTCACATAGAGATTGACATGATTGCCCTTAAGCAGGTCTCATCCACCAGGGTGACAGACAGTGGCGGCGAAGCACCGGGGCTGACAGGACGAACACCATGATAGATTGCCTGGTCCCTCCACTGCTCACAGGGGAGCAGAGGTCACACCTGGGGCCTCCCCGAGCATGCTCAGTTGACTCCAGCTTGCCTATTGAGTGTCAGCTCTCTGAAACTGGTGGGCCACGAGCTAAATCCAGTAACACAGTTACAGTTTAGAAAAAGACAGTTCTTCCTTATGCTTTTTAAATCTTTTAATCTCTTGTAGTTGACATATGTCTACCATTTCTCCTCATATATGGGGTTTTAGTTTGTAGTTTCTTTTAAAAAATGAAGCAAAACAAATCATCAATGCAAAAACCACAGCCACTGCCTAAGTTGGTTTCTATTTACAGCTCTTAGGGAGCTCTGGTGGCATGGTCTTTAGGGAGCTGCACTGCCCACGCAAATGTGCCACCTCTCTCTGTAGGTGAGAATCTCTCAGAGGTTCCACAGGAGAAAAACGAATAATCTCCCTTTGTGCCATTTACAGCCATCACGAACTCAATGGAAGGTTACCTCTGAGGCATTTCCTACTCGATGGCAATGAGTTTTGAGTTGAGTTAGAACACTCTTTACAGAGGCAGCAGTCATATCTCCCTTCCATCATTTGATGGTAAGTTCAAGCCACTGACCTTTCAGTTAGCAGCCACGCACTTAACAACTGTGCCACCATAGATCTTAGCCAAGTTATACGTTTGTGGGCAGCATCATGCTGTTATCATTTCTGTGGAGAGGCAAATGTTGTTTTCGTTAGACGCCACAGAGGTGACTCCTATTCACCCTGACATATCACCTAACAAAACATTGGCTGGTCCTGCACCAATGGCATGATCAAGGGTTCGTTTAAGTCCATGTTGCAGCTGTGATGTAGTGCTTTCTGGTCCGTGGAGCTCCTCTTCCAGCACTGTGCCGGAAAATGTCCTACTGTGGGTCAGCAGGTTTTGAGCTGCCCATTCTAAAAAGTTCATTAGAGGATATTTTTTTCTTAGTCTATCTCAGCATGTGTGTAAGTATTGATGAAATCTGCCCACCGTGGGTGACATTGCTGGCATTGGAAATGCTCATTATGGAAGCAGTTTCCCTCAGGATAGCAATGCACAGGCCACCACAGTACAACAGACTGACAGGCAGGTGAAGGAGTAAAGAGCTTCCCCGAGATCCCAGACCACAAGAGCATGGATTTTCCCCCCCTCATGTCATTTATTTCTAAATCTGGTGCTTGTCTTGATTATTTTGCAGCATCAAGAATATTTCCTAGCACAAGGGTTTGGTGACACCAGGGGCTTACTAATTCATTTGTTTTAACCACAGACCTCAGTGTTACCTGTGGCCGTATTTGTATCAGAGGTCTACTTACTGCTCCAGCTGCTATTTAAAGGTAGAGATGTGGTGAAAAATAGACTACCAGATAGGAGGTTAAAAATGAAATGGAAACCATAGAAAATACTGGACCAAATAGTTTTCGTAGAAGACACGGACTCTTTGAAACGTGGTAACTTTCTCAGGACCAGTTGGACCTTAAATCTATAGCCTGTAAGATCTTTCTAAGTCCTTGGCTGTGTTCCAGTATGAATGTCACATGGAAAACAAGCAAAAATAATGCCAATTCAGTGACTACAATCCCATTTCACTTACTGGCACACATTTAAAATCACTGTAGTAGGTATTTGAAGGGATGGTTGAGCTTAATATAATCAGGAGATTTTGCCTTTAAAAATTTAATTCCGATTTTCTGTTCCTGCTAGATCACACAGTGTTAAATTTGTTTGAAGGTAGCAGGTCTAAATGTGAATCCTTCCTAGGCCCTCCCAGGCTAACTGATACCAAGGAATCCTGAACTTGCCACTGTACAAGTCTATGCCACTTTGAGTCCCTGCAGTTTCCAGGATGAACCCATCTCAGCTCTAGTCCCTTTGCATGGCCTCTGTCCCAATGAGTCAACATGGTCCCTGAATGACATGCATTGAGGCTGACAGAGGTCACCTGTAGATTATGTAACCTTCAGTAATCAGTTATGCAGATAAGTTTAGATTAAAATCCTTGAGACCACTAATAATGCCTTTATGCCTCTGAGGCATTAGTAACCAGAACTGAGTAGCTGTTCTCTGTTTTATTTTAAAAACATCACAGGGACAATGCATGGAATGAGCTGCTCTAGGTTCCACCCTGGTTCTTTGTTTAGAAGCATCAACACATGTTTCTTACATGGCACATTATGGGCAGCCAGAGTTCTGTGCAAGGGCAGCTAGATTAGTCCCATGTCATATTCAATCTAACGGCACATACATCCTTGTCTTTATAAAAGGCTTTAACCCTGCCTCAAACAATAAAAAAGCACTTGTGAAGTGACCACAGGATTTTTCCATCTTTATTTTTCTTACTTGTTTACTTTTCTTAATGTCAGAACCATTTGTATCATGCCCAGGAATGTCTCCCTCACTGAGAGCTTTGGAGGCAAAAAATAGTTTTGGAGTGAGTTATTGGCCACATTGCTTCCTTCTTCTTGGATTCTTTCTCTTTCCCCCAAAATGCTGTAATGGCTTTAATTAAGATTAGCTTGAATTACAATTGATGTAAAGACCAGAGCTACTGTATATTCATCTTAGTGATGGAATTGTATTGAATTTTGTTTCTCTTATGGAAGGATAATTATAACTAATTCATGTTGGTTTGCTTACAGCTACATTGTTTGTTCTGCAAGCTTTGCTGTCCTAGACCTAAACTTTTCTCTGAAGTGACAACAGTGAAAGCCATATTTTATGTTTATTTTTAATCTGTAGCTATTTCTTAGATCTCATATTTTCAAGTAGAGAACAGAAGGACAGACGATAGTTTGTGTTTATCCTCTGTTCTCAAGGCATATTCCTAGAACCTTCCGCTTTTTTGCTTCCTTTTACCCTCCTTCACTGAGCCGCTGGCTTAGGGGTAATTGTGTACCCCCACCTTCATCCCCACCCAAGGATGCTGACATGACTTTAGTGATCATGGGAATGGGACCCTTGACAAGAAGTCAGGTTGGAGTCCTGTGTTGCGTCAGTAATGCTCGTGGAGAGGAGGCATCTTTCCCTAAGTACTGTTATTTTATAGAACAATTTGTTCCTTGAGCAATAATGTTTTAGATTGTAGGAATCCTATTAAAAGTACAACTATTGCAATAATTTGTTTTTACTTTTACCAGCCTTGCTCATAAACTCTCCATCTGTTTGTTGCTTTAAATAGAGGTGCATTATAAGAGATTATCACTCGATCAGGCCGTGTGCCTTTAGCATTGTGCATTTTCACATATTCATGTCTACCAAAGAATAAAAGCGAGGAAATCACAGGTTCTGGATGAAAGGATTTTTCAAACCCTACCCCCATTCCACCCCAAAGAGATGTATCTTGCACATTTTCAAGGGAAAATTTCTTTCTGGCTGTTAATAAAAAATAACCAGGCTGTCTTTCCCTTCTTTGTTAATATACAGATCAAAAACAATTCACAAGGCTCTTTTCATCAAAACAATAGCAGTGTTTGGTACTGCCAAGAGCAGCCCACATTAGCTCTACATCACTGAAATGACCAGGATGCTCTTCTTTCTGAAGCCTCAAGCATATTGGCCATTCATTGCATCCTATGCAATGTGGCCCTTCACCACCTATTTTACAGATTCCATTTCCAAGAAGGAACTTTTACTAAAGAAGGTTATGTTACTTTATTCTGGTTTCTCTAACTTGTCAAAATACCATGCTGTAAACAAGCTTTGATGGCACAATAGTTAAAAGCTTGGTGTTAAATAAAAGGTTGGAGGTTTAAGCCCCCAATCACTCCATGAGAGAAAAGACTTGACTATACATTTCTGTGAAGGGTAGAGCCTTTGTAAGCCTATGGAGCAATTCTATTTCCATGAGTCATAATTGACTTGATGGAACACAACAAACAGCTATGAGTAAGACCAGGAAATGATAATGAGATGAAAGGAGTCCAAAATATTTTGGTTACATGCTATGTTACAATCAGATCATTATCCCACGATGGAGCCCTGCGTTTTGTTTGTAATATGCCAGAAAATTCTTAAGATTTGAAGGACATTAAAAATTCCTGGTGTCTTTTGAAAATACTATCTTGCTATAAGTTTACCTAGAATCCCCCAGCATTATAAGGACACCTTTAGGCAATTATAATCCTAAATGATACCTTGTCACTTTGTGGCAACAAATCATGTTATTCATACCTGACTATACCTATTGTCAGTGTTTGGTTCGTCAATTTTATAAAGAAGCTTAGAACATGACACAGCAAACATTTAACCTAGGATAAGGGAGTTTAGCTAAGAAAGAGGAAGGGAAATTCTAATAAAGGAATAGGCCTGAGGGAGAGTGATTAGAGGAAGGATGATATAAAGAACACCCCCCCCCCAATTTGGGGTCATCAAAGTTATTTCCAAGTCACAGAAACTCTATAATAGAAGCACCACCTACTCCTGTACTATCCATATAATCGCTGCTGTGTTGTCACACTCACTACATCAGGATTTTTCTCTCTTGCACTGATCCTCTATTTTATCTATCATGATATTTTTCTCCAAGGACTAGTCCTTAGAAACACTCCCAAAGTACATGAAACAAAGTCTTACTATCCTTACTCCGAGGAATATTCTGCTTGCAATACTTCCAAGACAGGTTTATTTATACTTTTGGCGGTTCAAAATGCATATGATATTAATTTCCCCCCACCGCCCCAGCACCACAACTAAAAGGCATCAGTTCTTCTATGGTCTTCCTTATTTTATGTCCAATTTTCATATGCATATGAGGTAAATAAAATTACTATCTTAGATCAGACACACCTTAGGCCTCAATATAACTATTTTAACATTTTTAAAGAAGTCTTTCATAGCAGATTTGCTCAATGCAAAACACTTAATTTCCTGGCTTCTACTTTGATAGGCATTAATTTTGAGTCCAAGAAAAAAAGAAATTTCTGACAATATTTTCTCCATTAATTGTGAGGATTTTTGTTTTCTTTATGTTTAAGTGTAATCCATACTGAAAGCTATAGGTTTTAGCTTGATCAGTAAGTGTTTCAAATCTTCACTTTCACTAAGGTTGCATCATCTGCATGTCACAGCTTGTTAAGAAGTTCTTGCTCCAATCTTCAAGACTTCAACTTCCTGCTTATTTGCACAGCACAGAGACAAGTATGGGGAATGGACACAACTCTGACACATCTCTTTCCTGACTTTAAATAATTCTATTTCCCCTTGTTCTGGAAAAAGAATTCCTTCTTGGCCTATGTAATCAATTCTGGAATTCTTTTGTTTTGGGTTCCTAACGATAATTTGTTTTGATCCATGCACTCTTTGCACAGTCAATTAAAAAATGAATAGACTTTTTCCTAGTAGCATCTATTTTCAGTAAAGGTCCATCTGATGACTGTATGTGTTCTGCTATCACATGTTCTACATTCTTGCATTCTTTGCTGAATTTAATTTGAATTAGTTTGACCTTGTTGATATACTGTTGTACCTATTTATTTAAATATATTTACCTAAATTTTATTTGCCTGTGATATTAATTTATTAGATTTACTAGGTTCTCTCTTCTATTGCACCTTTTTTCTTTTTCCTCTTTCTTTCTTTCTTTCTTTCTTTCTTTCTTTCTTTCTTTCTTTCTTTCTTTCTTTCTTTCTTTCTTTCTTTCTTTCTTTCTTTCTTTCTTTCTTTTCT
>NW_006399808.1:5357896-5361026 GCF_000299155.1 Elephantulus edwardii | reverse complement strand
GGTTGGCGCAGGATAGAGCAGGGTTTAGGGCTGTTGTGCATAGGGTCGCTATGAGTCGGAAACCACTCGACGGCACATAACAACAACAACAACAACTGTGAGATAGCATAGGTTGACCACAGGCCCTATAAGGAAACGGGGTGTGGGTGGGGTGTCACAGCCACAGGCTGCAGCCAGGGACACAGCTATTCCTTTCACTGAAATCATGGCTCAATCCCTCCAAAGGATCTCAGTCCGCTCTCTGAGGCCATCATGGATGATAGTACTATCTTAGCAATTGCTGGAGAAGACTTTTCAATCGTTGCTTCTGATATTTGGTTGAGTGAAGGGTTCTCAATGCACACCCAGGAAAGTTCCAAATGTTACAAACTAATAGACACAACAGTCATCTGTGTAGTAGTTTCCATGGTGATTGTCTCAGGCTTAACAAGATCACTGAAGCAAGACTGAAGACGTACTAGCACTCAAACAACAAGGCTATGACAACAGGGGCCATGGCCAGCATGCTCGCCACCGTCCTCCATTGGAGCCTTTCTTCCCCTACTTTGTTCACAACACCATGGGAGGGCTGACAGCTTCGACCCAGTGCCCAGTGGGCTCTTAACAAAGAGACTCCTTCAAGGCAAGGGCCCAGTTTGGGTTTAGGAACATGCAGGATGTGCAGCACGCCCTGTTGTTCCCAGGCAGGGCCCTGCATCTGGTTCTGGATGTCTTCAGAATGGGACACATGTATGAGGATGCTCAAGATCTGTGGCATCATTTTTTCTTAATGAGTAGTTGGCTACATGATCTTTTGAATTGCTTGGCACAATCAAAGGAGCATGTTCCTTAGTGAAGGGAGCATGAGGGTCGCGTCTGTTTGTGAAATATCTCAACTGGTATTCCATTAATTTCTAGAGCCTTTTTTTTAAAAAAACAGGGATTAATGCAATTCAAATCTGTCAGCTGCTCTGCAGGAGAAAGATGGACACTCTCTTCCTGTGTAATTTGCTGCCTCTGAAAACTCACTGGAGGGTCAGCTATTAGTCAGTTTAGGTTTGACAGTCCATAACAACAACAACAACAGCAGCAACAATGTGTGTCGGAAACAAATGAAAACACATCTCATAAAGGAGTGAATATTACGTGAATTCAAGTTGGTAACCTGGATTAATATATAGAACATACTGAAAATAATGTTTATCATGCTTTATCAATTGCTTTAAATGAACTTTACCTTCTCTAAAGTGAAGTAATTCCTTTATGTTTAAACAGAGAAATAAATTTGAAAAGCCTCAGGGAAATTTTCTTTAGATGCTCAAACTTGGTATTTGACTCCTTGTAGTGCCTTCTGGTAGATTTAATAATAATATTTAGACTCTTCCAGATCAAGAATATTAAAAAAATAAAAAAATAATATCTATTACTCATGTCAAAAGCTTAATAACTCATTACATAAATAATAATAAGGCTACCTGAAAAAGAAGTAAAAGTTTAAGCAAAATTTAAATTAATCTATAAGTAGAGTGTTCTACCTAGGTTGCCCTTTCTGTTAAGAATAGGAATCCCAGAACATTTAATCGTGCTAATACGAAACCTATACTTGGACGAAGAGGCAGTTGTCAGAACAGAGCAGGGTAACACTGCATGGTTCAAAATTGGGAAGGGTGTATGCCAGGAAGCTGTCCTATCTCCATACCTTTTCTACCTGTATGCAGAGCAGATTATCAGGGAGGCTGGGCTCTATGAGGAGAATTGTGGCATCAGGATTGGTGGAAGATCTATTAACAATCTGTGTTATGCAGATGACACAACCCTGCTTGCTGAAACTGAGGAGGACCTCATGCACTTGCTGCAGAGGGTCAAGGACTGCAGCTTACAGTATGGACTGAGGCTCAATGTCAAGAAGACAAAGGTTCTCACCACTGGACCAATTGTTAGCATCAGGATGGATGGCGAAGAGATTGAGATTGTTCACAGCTTCAGTTTGCTCGGCTCCATGGTCAACACTCTTGGCACCAGCAGTCAGGAAATTAAAAAAAAGGATTGCTATTGAAAAGTCTGCTGTTAGGGACCTCTCTAAAGTACTCAAGAGCAACGGTGTCTCTCTGGAGACTAAGGTGTGTCTGATACAGGTCATGGTTTTTGCAATCAACTGTTATGCATCAGAGAGTTGGACAATGACTAGGGAGGACAGAAGGAGAATTGATGCCTTTGAGCTGTGCTGTTGGAGAAGACTATTGAATGTACAATGGACTGCCAGGAAAACAAACAGATTCATCATGGAGAGTATTAAACCAAGAAACTGCTTGAAGGCAAGGATTCCGGGGATTCGTCTGACATACTTTGGGCATGTTGCAAGGAGGGACAGATCCTTGGAGAGGGATAACATGCTTGGGAGGGTGGAGGGACGGCACAAGAGGGGAAGACCCTCTATGAGATGGATTGTTCAGTGACTGGGGTAATTTGGATGGGTGTGTCTGAGGCAGTGCGATTGGCACAGGACAGAGCAGGGTTTGGGGCTGTTATACAGAGGGTCACTATGAGTTGCGAATGACTCGACGGCACATAACAGCAACAACACAACCACAACAACAAGTAGAGTGTAGATTTCAATACTCTTCTCCAGCACCACAGCTCAAAGCCACCAATTCTCCTTCTATAATTCCTAGTCATTGTCCAACTCTCTGATGTATAACATGTGATTGCAAAGACCGTAGCCTGTATCAGGCACACCTTAGTCTCCAGAGAGACACCGTTGCTCTTGAGTATTTCAGAGAGGTCCCTAACAGCAGACTTTCCCATTGCAATATGTTTTTTTTTAATTTTCTGACTGCTGCTGCCAAGATGTTGACCATGGAGCCAAACAAACTGAAGCTGTGAACAAACTGAATCACTTCACCATCCATCCTGATGCTGCCAATTGGCCCAGTGGTGAGAATCTTTGTCTTCCTGACATTGAGCCTCAGTCCATACTGAAGGTTGCAGTCCTTGACCCTCTGCAGTAAGTGCATGAGATCCTCCTCACTTTCAGTAAGCAGGGTTGTGTCATCTGCATAATGCAGATTGTTAATATATCTTCCACCAATCCTGATGCCACAATTCTCCTCATAGAGCCCAGCCTCTCGGATAATCTGCTCTGCATACAGGT
>NW_006399808.1:5323884-5340927 GCF_000299155.1 Elephantulus edwardii | reverse complement strand
GTGCGGTTGGCGCAGGATAGAGCAGGGTTTAGGGCTGTTGTGCATATTGTCGCTATGAGTCGAAAACGACTCGACGGCACATAACAACAACAACAACATGGCACCACCATCATTGCGGACGTCAGGAAAGTAAGGAATACTAAAGAATTTCTATTTGTGTTTCATCGACTATGCAAAGATTTGACTGTGTGGATCATAACAATTTGTGGCTACATTGAAAAAAATGGAAATCCTCAGCATTTGATTGTGCTCATGCAGAACCTCTGCCTGGATCAGGAAGCTATTGTATGAGCTGGGAAGGAGAACAATGCATTGTTTAGAAATGAAAAGGGAGTGTGTCAGGGTTGTATTCTTCCTCCATACCTATTTAGGTTAATATTTACACAATATATTGTTAGTGACAGAATAATGTCTATACACACACAAGGAAGTTCAGTGAATATTACTATCATTCAAATATATGTACCACCAAAGAGGAGGAAATAGATGAATTCTACCATTTTTTCTTCGTCAGAAATCAATTGAACATGCAACCAAGACATATTAATATTAATGGGTCAGTGGAATGCAAAAGTTAGGAACATAGAAGAAAGATCAATAGGGAAAACAGAGACTTGGTAACAAAAAATGAGACTGAGGATAAAATGATGAAATTTTGCACAATTGATGAAAACAATTTATTGAAAATACCTTTTATAAGAAACATAAAAAGTAACCAAATACATCGACTTCTGATGTTGTGTGTTGGAATCTGAACAATTAAATCTCTGGGCAAAAAATTATTGGAGAAGCAGTGAAACCTAGGCCAGGTGCTGATTGTGGAACAATCAACTACTCTTATGTAAATTCAAACTAAAGCTAAAGAAAGTTAAATCAAATCCAAAGGAACCAAAATTTGACCTTGAATCTATGCCACCTGAATTAAAAACCATCTCAGGAACAGATAAGAGGCATAGAACACTAATTAAGAAAACCAGGTAAGCTTTGGGAGGATGTCAAGAATATCATCCACAAAGGATACATTACAAAGACAGAAGAGGAAAAAAAGACTGAGGTGGATGTCAGAAGAGAGTCTAAATTTTACAATAGAATGCTAAGAAACCCAAATAAAGGAAAGAAAGCAGGAAATTAAGGATCTGAACAAATTTCAAAGGGCAGCACAGAAAAGTCAAGGCAAAATGTTATAATGAAATGGGAAAAGAGTTGGAGTTAGAAAATCAAAATAAAAAAGACAGAACTATCTTTGCATTTCTCAAGCTGAAGAATCTAAAGAACAAATGCATGCCTTGAGTTGCAATACATTCTGCCCATAGCTTCCTTGAGGGCAGAACTCTCTCTCCTCTGGAAAAGGACATCATGTTTGGAAAAAGTGAAGCCAGAGTTCTCCTTGGAGGCAAGGATGGCAAAGCTTTGTTTCTCATACTTTAGACATGTTGCTAAAAGAAGCTATTCCTTGGAAAACAATATAATGCTTGGAATGGTGGAGGGCCAGCAAAAAAGAGCAAGACCTCTATCAAGATGGATTGACATAGTGACTTTAGCAATGGGCTCAAGTGTGTCAGAGATGGTGAGAATGGCACAGGATAGGATGAGATTTAGGTCTGTTCATAGGATCACCATGAGTTCTACATGACGGTAATTAACAACAACGTAAGGGATATGAAGAAGCATTAAGATATCTTTGAAAATACTTTATCATCTTTACATAATTAAGTTATTCTCCTAATTTTTAAAAAATTGTTAATTATCATTTTAACCATTTCTTGTGCTATTGTTTCTTTGTATAAATCTTATTTTCCATTTGGGACCATTATCCATTAAAATAAAAGAATTATTTTTCCATAAAATTTTTTTATTTTGTGATTTTAACAAAGTTTACAGAAAAGTTAGGTTTTCATTCATTCATTGTTGCACATTTTACCCACTCTCCCTCACTTCCCCCCCACCTCAGTTCACTTTTTTAAAAATACTCACTCATTGTTGTACCTCCCAACCCCCTACCAGTCTCTTTGCAATGTACCTCTTATTCTGGGCTATTGTTGAATATAATGCCTAATCATATATTCCTTTTGAATAGCTATTTCTATTATTTGTTCCAAAGTAATGTTCACTATATATCTACTTTTATTCTATTGTTCTCCCTACCCCCTATATCAGAACTGCTTTGTAACAGTGGTGCTATGCAGGGTTGTCCTTTTGTGACCAAGATATTTCACTCAGCATAATATTCTCCAGGGTAATATTTTATGAGTTCATTTGTTTTTCAGCACTGTGTAGTATTCCATTATATGAATATACTATAGATTTTTCTAACCTTTCGTTTGTTGTTGGGAACTTGATTTGCTTCCATTTCTTTACTATCCTCAGCAATAAACATAAGTTTATTTGTTTGGGTGGCAGTTCTGTGTTTTTTAGGGCATATATTCAGTAGTGGAATTGCTGGATCAAATGGTATTTCTAATTCCAACTTTTTGAGAAAGCTCTAAACCACCTTCCATCATGGCTGTACAATTTTACACTCCCATGAGCAATGAATAAGGATTCCAATCTCTGCACAACTTCACCAGTATTTACTGTTTGCTGCTATGTTGAACTTTGCTGTTGTAGACTAAAATATTTACTAAATATGGGTATGATAGAAAAAAAAACCCTCATAGCTTTTGCTTATTTCTTCGAAATAGCTTTTTTTATCTCCATTTTTGAGGATACTTTTACAGGCTATAGAGCTATAGGTTGACACATTTTCCTTTCAGCACATTAAATATGTCATTTCACTGTGTTCTGCTTGTCACCAAATTTCATTTGTGGTCATTCTAATCTTTTTCCTTTGTTCCTCTTGTTCCTTTGTTTACTTGGTTTTGTCTGATTTTAGTATTTTCTTTTTATCAGTGAGTTTTAACAAATTGACTATGATGTTTCATAGTGTAGTTTTTTTTTTCTATTTGGAGTTTGTTGAGCTCCTAAATTCTGTAGATTTCTAGTATTTACCATTGTTAAAAAATTTGTCATAACATTTTTTAGTTTTAAAATTGTTTTCTTTATTAGCTTTTTAATTTTTGTGTTTCTTTCAATCATAATCTTCTTGAGAGTATATTTCTCTGTAATTAACTGGCACAGCTCTTTCTCATTCTCTTTCTCTTATTCTTCTTCTAAAAGTGACAGTTGTTTATCAGAACAGTACTTGATTCTCTGAGTTTTTTTGTTGCTAAGATCCTGTAAATATTACCTTCATACACACACACACACACACACACACACACATCTAATTTTATTATACTTATTTCAAGACGAATTTTTAAAACATAATATATAGATACTACATTTTTTTATTTTACAACTTGAAGTTTTGTGGCAAATGCTACAAGCAAGTCTACTGGCACCCTTTTTCTAATAATATAGGTTCACTTCATGTCTCTGTGTTACATTTTTGTAATTTCACAGTATTTCCAACATTTTTATAGTTCTACTGCACAGTTAATATGGTATAGAACTAAGAGAATCTTTTTATTCACTAGAAAACAAAAAAAATTGTGTGATTCACTACATTGTAATATTTACTTACTACAGTAAAGTTAGCAGTAGTTGCTAACAAAGCTTCAGTATCTCTGAATATCTATACAAGTACACTTGTGTATATGTGTTGTTATTGTTGTTTGACAGTACTAGGTGCCATCAAAGAGGTTCTGGTTCATAGTCTGTGTACAACTGAACAAAACCCTGCTCAGTACTGTGCCATTCTCACAGTGGCTTTAGGCCATAACTAAAGCTCATCCTCACAATTGATTTATTCATTATTGCATTATTCATACCTAAATTCATTGTCATGGTCACTGAGTCACTCCCCATTTAGCTAATCCTCTACTGTCCCAAGCCTGATCTTCTTCTCTAGGAGCCAGCTTATCTCAGTGATATATCCAAAGTACATGAGATGAAATCCCACCATCCCTTCTTCTAAGGAGTATTCTGGCCACATTCCAATACAGAGTTGCTTATTCTTTTAAAATCCATAGTAATTCAATGAAATCTAGTTTTGCTTCTGACTCATAGCCAACTTCCAGTGGAGTTCTTACATTCTTAAATTTTTTATCTTCATATTTTAATTACGATTTAATGAAAGCTTTTTTATTTTTTAATCAATTTTCACATAGTAATTATCTTACATTGTGTTTCATTCATAGACATTATGTTTCATGCAATCCTTCATTTACATTGTTTCACACAATCATTCATATACATGGTATCTCATATATTTACTATTCATTGATCTATGCCTATTATTATACCATCTTTTCAAGTACCCATTGAGTCTTTCCCATTCCCTCCCTCCTCAATCCGTCACTAAACACTTATCCCAGTGATGTCAAGCCTTTCCTGTTTACCACCCCTGCCCCTTTTGGACATTTATGCACACCTTGGGGAGCTCTGGTGACCTAGTGGCAAGAAACTGTGCTGCAATCCTGAAGACACACAGTTTGAGGCCACCAGTTTCTCTGCAGGAGAAGGGTGGGCAACTTCCCATGAAACTAACTGCTTCTGAAAACCCATGAGAGGGTCAGCTATGAATCAGTTCTGACTCAATGATATACAACAACAACTACAACATACGTATCTTACTGGTTATCCTTTTATTTTTACAATAATGGCTTAGTGCATTATATGTCCTTATGAAACTGAGTTAATACCCGTAGCATAATGCTCTCTACACTCTCCCACGTGACACAGCATTTTACAAAATCATTGCTCCTTAGTGCTGCATAGTATTCCATTGAGTGAATGTACCACAGTTTCTCAATTCATTTGTTTCTTGATGAGCACCTGAGCTGTTACATTTCCTGATATTGGAGTAATGCTGTTAATGAACATAGGTGTACACATCTCTGTTTGTGTCTCAGTTCTAATTTCCTCAGGCTGTATTCTAGCAGTGCAATAGCTGGGTCATATGAGATTTATGTGTTTAGATTTTTGAGGAAATTCCAAACTGCCTTCCAGAATGGTTGTACCATTTTACTATCCCACCAGCAGTACATGAGAGTTCAAATCTCTACACATTTTCTCCAACATTTATTACTTGTTGTCCTGTTAAATTTCACTATTGCTACTGAAGTGAGATGGTATCTCAAATATGAGGCATCTTAATTGACAAAGAGTTGGTAAAACTGTCACTATATGCAGATAATATGATAGTGTACAGTGTAAACCCCCAAAACTCAACAATAAAATCTGGTAGACATAGTAGATCAGTTTAGCACAGTGATGGGATTCAGGATTAACATACAAACATCATGGAATTTCTCTACATCAACAAAGAAAATATGGAAAAGAAAATTAAACAAGTAGTACTTTCTATAATAACCAACCATGTGATGAAATACTTAGGAATAAATAAGAGACACTAAAGACCTTTATAAAAAAACCCTACAAAGCCCTACTATAAGAAATAATAAGAGACAAAACTAAATGGAAATTATTCCCTATTCATGGATAGAAAGACTCAACATAGTGAAAATGACAATCCTGCCAACATAATTTACATGTTCCAAACAATTGCAATATAGATCCCAAACTAACTTTTCCAAGAGATAGAAAAGGCAATTGAAAACTGTATTTAGAATGGAAAGGGACCGCTAATAAGCAAAACTCTTCTGAAAATTAAAAATGAAGTGGGAGACATAGCACCCTCCGATTTCAAAATCTACTATACAAATGTAGTATTAAAACAACATGGACAGGCAAAAAAGAGAAATGAGATAGAATTGAGAACACAGAAATTAACCCATCTACCTACACTCAGTTCTCCTCATATCTCCTCATAGAGCCCAGCCTCCCTGATAATTTGTTCTGCATACAGGTTGAAAAGGTATGGAGACAGGACACACCCCTGCGTACACCCTTCCCAATTTTAAACCATGCAGTGTTTCCTTTCTCTGTTCTGACAACTGCCTCTTGGTCCAAGTATAGGTTCCTCATTGGCACGATCAAGTGTTCTGGAATTTCCGTTCTTCTCAGAGTCAGCCACAGTTTGTTATGATCCACACAGTCAAACGCCTTTGCGTAGTCAATGAAACACAGATAGACATTCCTCTGGTACTTCCTGCTTTCAGCTAAGATCCATCTAACATTAGCTACAATATCCCTAGTACTACTTGTTGTTGTTGTTGTTGTTATGTGCTGTCAAGTCGCTTGTGACTCATAGCGACCCGACGTACAACAGCCCTAAACTCTACTCTGTCCTGTGCCAATCGCACTGTCTCTGACACACCCATTCCGATTACCCCAGTCACTGAATCAATCCACCTCACAGGGGGCCTTCCCCTTCTGCGCTGTCCCTCCACCCTCCCAAGCGTGATGTCCTTCTCCAAGGACCGGTCTCTCCTCACAACATGTCCAAAGTATGTTAAACGGAGCCTCAGAATCCTTGCCTTCAAGGAGCCACCTGGTTTAACCCTTTCTTGGACAAATCTGTTTGTTTTTCTAGCAGTCCATGGTATTCTCAGTATTCTTCTCCAGCACCACAGCTCAAAGGCATCAATTCTCCTTCTATCCTCCTTGGTCATTGTCCAACTCTCTGAAGCATAACAAGTGATTGTGAAGACAATGGCCTGTATCAAACGCACCTTAGTCTCCAGAGAGACACCATTGCTCTTCAGTACTCTGGAGAGGTCCCTAAAAGCAGACTTTCCTATGGCAATGCTCCTTTTAATTTCCTGGCTACTGATGCCAAGAGTGTTCAAAACCCAGCCTGGACTTCTGGCCGTTCTCTGCGGATGTGCTGTTCCAGTCGTTTTTGGATAATCTTCAGTGGAATCTTGCTCGTATGTAAAATCAATGATATTGTTCTAAAGTTTCCACACTGTTGTGTCACCCTTCTTTGGGATGGGAACAAATATAGATCTCTTCCAGTCAGTTGGCCAAGTGGTTGAGGAGAAATGTTTGGTCAAGATTGGTGGAAGATCTATCAACAATCTGTGTTATGCAGATGACACAATCCTGCTTGGTGGAACTGAGGAGGACTTCATGCACTTGCTGCAGAGGATCAAGGACTGCAGCCTCCAATATGGATTGAGGCTCAGTGTCAAGAAGACAAAGATTCTCACCACTGGGCCAATTGGCAGCATCAGGATGGGTGGTGAAGAGATTGAGATTGTTCACAGCTTCAGTTTGCTTGGCTCCACAGTCAACACTCTAGGCACCAGTATCCAGGAAATTAAAAGACGTATTGCAATGGGAAAGTTGCTGTTAGGGACCTTTCCAAAGTACTGAAGAGCAATGGTGTCTCTCTGGAGACTAAGGTGCATTTGATACAGGCCATTGTCTTCGCAATCACTTGTTATGCATCAGAGAGTTGGACAATGACTGGGGAGGACAGAAGGAGAATTGATGCCTCTTAGCTGTGGTGCTGGAGAAGAGTATTGAGGGTAGCATGGACTGCTAGGAAAACAAACAGATTCATCCTGGAAAGGGTTAAACCAGGCGGCTCCCTGCAGGCAAGGATTCTGCGGCTTCGTCTAGCATACTTTGGACATGTTGTAAGGAGGGACAGGTCCTTGGAGAGGGACACCATGCTTGGTAGGATGGAGGGACAATGCAGGAGGGGAAGGCCCTCTAGGAATTGGATTGATTCAGTGACTGGCGTAATCAGGATGGGAATGTCAGAGACAGTGCGACTGGCACAGGACAGAACAGAATTTACGGCTGTTGCACATAGGGTCACTGAGTCTCCAGCTATCCGATGGCACATACCAACAACAAACCTTAGAAGAAGTTTAGCCAGAGTGCTCCTGAGAGGCAAAGAAGAAGCCCCTTAATGAAACAGAGTAACACAGTAACTGCAATAATGGGTGCAAGCAGTTCAGGGAAAAGTTTTATTCTGTTGTACACAGGGTCCCTATGTGTGGTGGTAGTGGTGGTGGTGGTGGTGCCCATGGTGGTGCTGGAGGTGATGCTGGTGGTGGTGGTGTGCTGTCAAGTCATATCAGACCTATAGCTGACCCTTCAGCAGATTTTCAGACGTAGCAAGTTACACAGGAACAGACTGTCAGTCCTCCCATGGAGCAGCTGGTGAATGCAAACCATGTTCCTTTGTGTTAGAAGGGCAGCTTTTTCTCATTGGGTCCCCAAGCTCCCTGGATCCCTTTGACTGGGAATCAAATGTTGTTGCGTGAAAATATGAAAAGCAGTCTACCAGAATAAAATAAAGGCAACAAGAAACTCTAAACAAACATAAAAGTTAAAATGGCCTGATTTTGTTATAGAATTTAAAAATAAGCATCATAAGGAGGACAGCACTGGTGGACTGATGATAAGAAGTTTTGCTGCCAACCCTAAGGCATATGGTTCAAATCCACCGGCTGCTACACTGGAGAAAGATGGCATTCTACTCCCCTGCATTTACTGCCTGGAGAGTCAGCTATGAGATGGTTCCAACAATGACATCATGAGGAAGGAGACGTTCTCCTGAAAAAGGGACCTGATTTGCTCTTCTAGTAATCTTTATCCAAGCTAGGAAAATTGCCAAAAAAAGAAAGATAGCTTTAAAAACAGAAAAGTAAAAAAAATTATTTAGGATGCATTTACATTTCTTCAGGATACATTTAGATGTTGTTTTTTTTTTTTTTTTTCGGGAGTTTACTTGCTGTGTGATGAACACTTCATAAAGACCACTCACTCAGCATAGAAATTTGAAAAAATTATTTATTTGATTATCATTTCTATTTAACTGATTCTAGTAACTTCTTCCAAAAAACAAATTTTGTAAATACATCAAATTAATATAAATTTTTTTTTTAAATTTTAGGTATCGGGTTTTAGTATTTTGCACTGTCTCTGATTCATTGATCCTGGAGATATTATCTTATATTCCTGGAACTTAACCAAAAACGGACAGAGCAAAAATGCATGTGGTTATTAGATAAATAAATGTGAGGAAATTACGTATGATTATTAAGAGAACACTTTCTTCTCCGCCTCCCCCCACCCCCCACTGGCTCCTTATAAAGACAAAAAGGGAAAGTAACTGTGAGAGAAGATGTGATCAAAGAGGAAAGGAAAATACTGAACATATTTAATAGAAGTCCCTGTTCCAGAGCATTTAAGCAGCAGCAAGCATACCCTGGGAGCATGTCTGATGATATTTGAGAGCCTCTCTTCATGGATCACCTTGCAATCCCAGGTCACAAGGTAGGGGCTGCTAGCAGTTCTGGTATTAAACCACTGCACCAGCTTCCAATCCTCCTTTAAGTGAGGCAGCTTATGATGGACTAGCCTAGGGTAACTATGCCAACCTACCGATGCCCTGTCCCTGTCTCTCTGCCAAAGAGACTCAGACTTCGAATGAGTAGCTTCACATGCCTGCAGGGAACAGATATTTATGAAGACAACTTATGTCATGGTCATATTCACATAGCATCACCATCAGCTCTGCTGAGGCAACCTAGAGTCAAGTTCTCTGAGGAACAGTCAGCTTTACTAAGTGCAGGACTCTAGAAAGAGTGACACACAGCAAAAATGGGGCTGAGGTGCTCTGACCAACTTGACAAAAGGGAAGCACAAGACCTTTATTATATTTTCACAAGGGACTGTGTCAAGAACATTTGAAACACAGTAGAAAGGGCCTATGAATTAGGATTGATGCAATTATTGTGATTCAGGCTCAACTACTCAGTAACGTTATGTCCTTGAACAAATTCTTTCCTGTCTTCAGGCCTTGGTTTTCTTACTTAGAAACTGTCAGCTTTCCAGAGTTGTCTTGAGAATTATAAAGAGAATGGGTGTGACTATCTTTGATAAAATGCAAAATATATTGTTGTTCAACTTGGGAGATTCCCCAAGGTTGTCCAGTATATTGCCCTCAGTCCTTACATAAAGATTTGTTAAAGAGATACTGTTGCTGTTGCTGGTTTTGTTAGTTGCTGTGGAGTCATTGACAACCCCAAGAAAAATGTTATTCAAATGAGGAAGAAATACTTTCATTATTAAAGAGTGTAAAAAACAAAAACAAAACCCAAAAAACCTTCAAGAAGAAATACTGGTACAGTGACTGCATCAACTTGTTATGATCCTCAAATTTGCATAATCAATACAACAAAAACAAACATATTTCTGAGATTCTTTTCTTTCAGCATGTGTCTATCTGTTATTAGCAATAAAGTCACTCACCCTACGTCAGCTTTGAAACTAGCTTGAATTTCGGGCAGTTCTCTGTTAATGTTCTGCTGCAACTATTCTTGAAATATATTCAAGAAAAAATTAACTTGCATGGGATATTAATGATAATTTTCAATAACGTATTCTGATGGATCATCTGTTTTGGAATAATTAAAAATATGGATCTCTTCCAGTCAATTGGCCAGGTAGCCATATTCCTAATTTCTTGGTTTTGATGTTAACTGCAGCATCATTCTTCTTACATTTATCATAACACACTACATGACAATCTAATTCAAAATTCTCAGTACCACTTTGTTTTATCTCACTGACATCTAGAATAGCAATTGTTGGATAGTATATTTCATTCTCGATGCCTTCCAGTTTTCCTAGTTTCATATATTTTTAATTTTTTATTATTAATTTTAAAGAAAATTTACAGACTTTGGGTTTCCATTCATTCATTGTTGCACTTTTCTCCCTTCCCACCCCTCCCCACCCAGTATACGCTTCTCTTTGAAAAGTAAAAGTTCTTTCATTGTTTTACAATCCCTCCCCACAGGTTCACTCCACTATGCAGCCTTTGTTCTGGACTCCTGTCATGACAATAATACCTAATCACACTATTCCAATTATTATGCATATTTTTGAATGTTCTCTTTTGAGTCATGCCATATCAGCAAATAAATATCTCACACTTTACTTTACTCACATCTACTTTGAGGAATGAGCTCATCCCAAAGTTATTTTAACCCCTTCTACCTGAGAAACTCATATTCTAGAACTATATAAGGCAATATTCCATCATAGTAAATGTTTTTACTAACTACTGTTTTTAGAATACCTATTCATCATAGGTGACCCTGCTTATACTTGAAATATTTCTAATATAACAACACAGAAGTCTCCATAATTCAATATTTTCTCTAAGTTTTGAAAATTGTTGAACTATTTAAGTTGTTGATGACATAATATATCATATGTATCAATTTTATATGTGTTCTTACAGCCTATGGCTTGTCGATTTTAATGGTTTTTTTTCAACAGTCACTCTTTGATAAAAAGATGGACAGACTGCTTCTGTGTAACTTACAACCTCTGAAAATCCATTGTAGAATCAGGTATGAGTGGTTTCTGACTCGACAGCAATGAGTTAAGTTGGGTTGAACTGAGTTTCAACAAACCAAGTACTGATATTGTTGATTCTATTATTGTTCTCTATGCTATCTCATTTATTTATGTTCTGATATTTATTATTTTCTTTATTCAGGTTGCTATAGACTTCTTTGTAGTTTATGGAATTTTCTTACACTTATTGTATTGTTGATTTTGTTGTTTACTGAGTCTTTCTGATTTTCCTTTTTATTTTGATGAGAAGAATTACAGGGTAGACATGGTTCAATGGTGATTCATTTTATAAAACACAATGAATGGATTCAAAACAACTATGAGATATCATCTCACCCAAGTAAGAATAGCAAAATGTACCAGAACAGCAAATATCAAATGCTGGCAAGTTGCAAAGAAACTGGAACCCTTATTCACTGTAAAATGGTACAACCACTATGGAAAGCTGTATGGCACTTTCTCAAAAAGTTACAAAAGGACAAATACTACATAGTGCCATTGTTGTAAAATGGGACTGACATCAGGGTTGGTGGGAGACTGAGAAAGATGGTTAAATTATGTATACTGCATTGAAATAGATGAGGAATAGATCTGTTTAAAAGGGACATATGATTAGGTATTATTTTCATGACAGAAGTCCAGAACGAAGGCTGCATAGTGGAATGGACTTGTGGGGAGGGATTGTATAAAAATTAAAGAATTTTTCTTTTACTTTTCAAAGAGAAGAGCAAATTGGGAGGGGAGGGAGTGGATAGGGAGAAAAGTGCAACAATGAATGAATGAATGGAAACCCTAAGTCTCTGTAAATTTTCATTAAAATTAATAAAAAAGAAAGAAAAAAGCCCACAATGACTGGGAATGATTGTATTAAACATAATCTGAATAAGGGATAGTGTGAAACACAATGTATACAATCTTTCTATGCAAACCAATATAACAATTATAAAAATAAAATGAAAACTTTAAAAATTAAAAGAATACATACCTTTAAAATCTTTATCTCCCTAAGTTTAAAAACTATACTTTGAAATATACCTTTATTTTCTTAAGTTTAAAGAAGTCAGGTTTTTTCTCCCCATAGAAAAAATTTTGTATTACACCATTTATCCCCTGAACCACCAAAAGAACAAACAGATTTTGTCGTGGAGAAGGTACAGCCAAATGTGCTCCTTGTAAGCAAGGATAGTGAGGATTTATCTCACTTACTTTGGGCATGTTGCTATCAAAGATTAATACGGAGAGGGACATGGTGCTTGAAAATGTAGAGAGGCAGCAAAGGAGGGAATACCCTCAACCAGGTGGATCGACATGGGGACTGTAACAATGGAATTGATTATGAAAGAGATTGTGAAAATGGCATGGAATAGGACAGTGTTCAGATTAGTTATTTATAGGGTAGCTAGGAGTCATACTCGTCTCAATGGCACCTAACAACAACAACTCTACCATTTATAGGAGCTCTGGTGGCTTAAGGGTTATATTGCTATGCCAAAGCGATATAGTTGTAATCTACCAGCTGCTTTTCAGGAGAAAGAAGAGTAATCTTCTGTACAATATTTTGCCTCTGAAAATCGGCTGGAGGGTCTGCTATGAGTTGATTCTGACACAACAACAACATTTACTTCCCGCTTTATTTTGCCATTCTTAAAACTTACAGAATGGCATCTCTGATTTTCAGTTTTTGATAATTAAAACTTATTTTTGAGAATTCTATATCTGAGATTGTATCTAGCTAATGCTGTCCTGAGTCCTAATCTCAAGTTCCTTTCTATTGCTGTTTGTTCTCTGTTGAGAGGATTTCTTTTCTTATGGTGTTGATTTGATTTTTACATATTTGCTTAATTTCAGTTTATCTGGAAATGTTTTCATTTCATTACTATAATGAGGTGGATTGATTCAGTGACTGGGATAATTGGGATGGGAGTGTCAGAGACAGTGGGATTGGCACAGGACAGAGCGGAGTTTAGGGCTGTTGTACCTGGGGTCGCTATGAGTCGCAGGCGACTCGACGGCACATAACAACAACAACAACAACAACAATTGGGTGACTTAGTGACCTGGGATTGCAAGGTGATACATGAAGAAAGGCTCCAAAATATTATTAGGCATGCTCCCAGGGCATGCTCAATGCTGCTTACATGCTATGGAAAATGGACTTCTATTTAATATACTCAGATTTTTCTTCCCTCTTCAATTACATCTAGTCTTAGTTATTTTATTTTTTTCTGCCTTCAGCCGAAACCAGTTTACCAAAAAAAAAAAAAAAAAGAAAGAGAACATGTTCTCTTAATAATCATATAACATTTCTTCACATTTATTTCTATAATAGACACATGCATTTATGTTCTATGGAAAAGTACTGAATATCCCATGGACTGCCAAAAGAACAAACAAACAAATCTGTCTTGGAAGAATTGCAGCCATGGTGCTCCTTAAAGGTAAGGATGGTGAAATTGTATTCATATACTTTGGGCATGTTGTCAAGAGCTGACAATCTTTGCGGGGAAAGGCTTTATGCTGGGAAATGTGGAGGCTCAGAGAAAGAGAAAAAGATGTTCAATGATGGATTGGTACAGTGACTGTGGCAATGGGTTCAAGCGTGGCACAGGACAGGGCAAAGTTCAGATATACTATCCATAAGGTCAGTATGAGTTGTAGGAGGGTCAAAGAAAATCTAATAGTAGCAACAACAATTTGAGAGAAAATTTTCCAGAATTATTGGTTGGCATTTGAGTTTTTTCTCAAGGATTTGTGTATGTCATTTCATTGTCTTCTTGCTTGTATAGTTGCTGCTAGGTTGTTGTTGTTAAGTGTTGTCGAGTTGTAGGTGACTCATAGCGACCCAATGAATGAGTCATGAACGCTTGTGTGACTTTCATCCTTTCTTCAGGTGCATTGGGTTTCCAGAGGCAAGCTATTACTGAAGTGGATGCCACTCCTGCTTCCAAGCATGTTTTAATCGGGACCTCCACCAAACACTGTCTCCCATGGGTAACCATTAATGTATTTGACACACATCAGGGTCATAGTGTTAAGCTTCACAGCCACCACAAGTTACCTCTGTATGACAAGTGGACACACCAGGGCTACACGACCTAGAAGAATGTTTGGAATGAAAAACAGGCCTGAGAGCCACGGATTAGAGGTCACCCACCTTTGGTTTGGTAGCATCACTGTCTCTACTCAAACAAATATGATAATTTAGAGGAAATGGATAAATACTTAGAAAACCACAACCTACCTAAACTAACACACACCAAAATAGAACACCTGAACAGACCCATTACTAAAGAAGAAATTGAAAAGGCAATAACACAATTTCCAACCAAAAAAACAAAGCCCTAGACCAGCTGATTTTACAAGTGAATTTTATCAAACATTCAGAGAAGAACTAGATACAACTCCCAAGTGCCCATCAACAAATGAATGGATAGAGAAGCTCTGGTATATTCACTCAATGAAATATTATGCAGCATTGAAAAACAAGGAACTAATGAAATATTATGTAAAATGGGTGACCCTGGAGGATATTATGCTGAATTAAATATCTCAGTCATAAAAGGATAAATATTGCATAGGGCCACTGTTGTAAAATGGGACTGACATCAGGGTTGAAGGAAGACAGAAAAGCAGAGGAGGAATGATGTATATTGCATTGTAATAGATGAGGGAGAGAACTGTTTAAAAGTGATATATGAATGGGTATTCTTGTCATTAAAGAAGTCCAGAGTGAAGGCTGTATAGTGGAGTGGACTTGAGGGTAGGGATTGCATAACAAGGAAAGAGTTTTTCTTTTTCTTTTCAAGGAGAAGAGTGAATTGGAGGGAGGCAGGGAGAAAAGTGCAACAATGAATGACTGGAAACGCTAAGTCTCTGTAAACTTTCATTAAAATTAATAAAAAATAAATAAATAAAAAATAAAGTATTTCAAAAATAGAAAAAGATGGTATTCTCCCAGATTCATTTTATGAAGAAAATATGACCTTGATATCAAAGTTAGGTAAAGACACCACCAAATTAGAAAAGCCAGTATCTCTTATGAACATAGAAACAAAAATCTTGAGTAAAATCCTGACCAAGAGAATCCAACAGTACATCCAAAATATAATTCACCATGATCAAGTGGAATTCATAACAGGTATGCAAGGATGGTTCAACATAAGAAAAACAATCAGTGTAATTCATCACATTAACAAAACAAAGAACAAGAACCATACGATCCTATCAGTTGATGCACAAAAGGCCTTTGATAAAATCCAACACCATATGCTACTAGGTAATCAGAGCTTATTCTAATTAGCTCTCCTATTTAGGTGATATTTTGTCTTTACCTGAGCTACTCTCAGGATCCATTAACCTGAATTTGTCTTGGGCAAGATTGATTATGATACTTCTTGGTGAATTTTGGAGAGATTATCCTGTAATGGAATTCACTGAACTTCTTAAAATATGTATCTTACCATCCTTCCTAATAGTGGAGAAGATTTCTACCAGAAAATCTTTCATAATTTTGTATATGTGTATGTCTGCTTATATTCTTTTTGAATCCTCCTGTTTTGGAATTATTGCTTTCTGTACAATTGTTTTTCTTGATATTGCTTTATATAATATGTAAGGGTTTTTTCCCGTTCTTTTTTCCTGGTTTTTCCTCAAACTGGTGTCAAGAGATTTGTCCTCTTATTTGTTGATCCAAGCTTCAATTAAATAAGTTCCGTTCCTCTGTCCTTTTATTGAGTTATCTGTTTCTGAAATGCTAGTCTAATCTTTTGGATTTCTAGTGCTGTGTTTGTGTTGTTTCTAAGTGTCACTTTGGTTTTTTTAATTATTCCCTCTATTATTATTGTCTCTATTTTTCTTGGTTTTATCTGTTTTCCTTTCTTTGTTAACATCTTTGAGAACCTTATATCTTTTGGATTTCTTAGCAAGTAATTCAATTACATTTATTTTTTGTTTGTTTTTGTCACTTGATGACATCTTGTCCTGATTCACTCATATGACAACGTTTCTTATTTCTGAGGCATTAAAGTATTCTTATATATTAACTTATTCTATTTTTCTTGTGTTTTGATTTGACATATCTGAGAAGTAGGGCATGTGCTACTCTTGTTAGTAGTCTGGCTACACAGAAGCCGTCACCATCTGTTTCTTAGTGACTGAGTATCTGAGTGTCTATTGACTGATTCTGAAGTATGGCTGAGAATATAGTTGACATTGCTGGTGTGGTGATTTATCTGCCTGACTGTTTATTAGGACATGAGTGCAGGGAACATTCTCACTTGCACTGGATGTTGTGTGTTCTAGGTGGTGGAAGTGACAGTGTTTGAATTGTTAGTCACTGAATGGGTAGTCCAAAAAGTCTCACTGAGCCCTGAAAGGACAGGGTAGCACAGATTTTGTTGTAGCAGGCACATGGCTCTAGGTGCATGTCAGAAAGGTACTGGTAAAGAAATAAGAGGATGTAATGGGTATGCCCACTAGGATAACCACAAGCCCTTAGGTCCTAACTTCATGGAGTGGCAGGTGCCAACAGGCTATAGGTAAGGTGGGGCATGGAATGACTCACTGTTGCATGGAACTGGGTTCAAATATCTGTGAGCTCCAAACTCATGAAGCAGAGGCGTGGTGGGTACCACTGGATTGGTCTCTAGTATGATAGTTATGGAAACTTAGTCGGTGAACTCAACTTTTGCAATGCAGCACTCTTAAATCTCCATGTGGCTCAATATTGCTCCTGCCTGATCATTTTAGGTGATAAGAGTTTGAGCTGGGAAT
>NW_006399808.1:5304603-5323399 GCF_000299155.1 Elephantulus edwardii | reverse complement strand
GAAGACCATGGCCTGTATCAGACGCACCTTAGTCTCCAAAGAGATACCATTGCTCTTCAGCACTTTGGAGAGGTCCCTAACAGCAGATTTTCCCATGGCAATGTACCTTTTAATTTCCTGGCTGCTGGTGCCAAGACTGTTGACTATGGAGCCAAGCAAACTAAAGCTATGTATAATCTCAATCTCCTCACCATCCATCCTGATGCTGCCAATTGGTCCAGTGGTATTTTTTTTTTCTTTTCCTCACTATCGTTATACTATATAGGTTTGACGGGCAAAGGATCACTGAACTCTGATTTTCTATATCCATTTTTTAATAGCCTCTCCATTCACTTACTCTGAATCTTCATTCTTATCTTTGATGTTTGACATTGCAAAGTTGTAATTTATAGCCATTTAGCTTGTTTTCTTGAGTCTTTGTTATGAAGCAATTGAGTATGTGGCCATCTTGAATCACCTATTTGAATGTTTTTTCTTCAAGAGGCATATCCCAGTTCTTCAGGTCTGGTAATCCCTTCCCATGACATCATGCTTTTCCTTGTGTCAGTCAACACTGGTTTGTCTGTTCACTTCAGAGTGTCACATTCAATTTGCCTCTATTTTTTTTTTAGTGGCTTTACTAGTTCAATATAGGATGGGAACATAACGTCCATTGTTTTAAGTTCATACTGGTATTCATACACATGAATAATAAAGATTATTGCATAAACAGATTTTTTAAATTATTATTGTTATTTGTTGCTGTTGAGCCAATTTAAATTCATAGTGATCCTGTACGTACAAATTAGAACCACTCTATAGGGTTTTCAAGATTGTGGCCAACTTTTGTTGCCAACATTTTGGCTATTTGTAGAGTGCTTAACTGCTACTCTGGGATTCCAATGGGTTGATTTTTTTTATTTTGTTCTTTTATGCTTTTATTTTATATTGGTTTACATGCACAATTCATATACATTGTGTTTCACACTTTCATTCATTTACATTGTGTTTCACACAGTCATTTCCATGAATTGTGTTTTATAAAATTAAGCACCTTTGAACTATGCCCACTATTACTCCTTCTTTTCAGATGCCCGCTGGATCTTTCCCATTTCCTTCATACCCTCCCTCCAGCCATATTGTGCAACTCCACTATTTCCCCCTGCCCATCCTCACCCCTCAGCTCACACCCCTTTCATGCACATTTTATTAGTTATCCTCTTATTTTTACAGTAATGGCCATATATCATATTTGTCCTTATGAGACTGAGTCAGTTCGCTTAGTATAATGCTCTCCAGTCTCTCTCAAGTTACGTAGTATTTTTCAAAATCATTGCTGCTGAGTGCAGTGTACTAATTGCACCCTGTGAATGTACCACAACTTGTTAATTCATACAATTGTGGTTGGAAATTTGGGCTGTTTCCATGTTCTTATGATTGTGAACAATGCTGCTATGAACCTTGGTGTACATATTTCCATTTGTGTCTCAGTTCTAATTTCCTTGGGGTATATTCCTAGCAGTGGAATACCTGGTGCATATGGGATTTCTATGTTCAGCTTTTTTGAGGAATCCTCGAATTGCCTTCCAGAGTACTTACCATTTTGCAATCCCACCAACAGTGTATGAGAGTTCCACTCTCTCCATATCCTCTCTGATATGTATTACTTGAAGTCCTATTAAATACTGCCACTGCTATGTGTGAAGATATCAAGAATGTTGTTCATGAAGAATGCAAAAAATCATTACAAAGAAGGAAGAAGAAAAAAACCAAAATGGATGTAAAAAGAGATTCTGAATATTGCACTAGAGTGTCAAAAAGCCAAAGCAAAGGGAAGCAATAACAAGTTAAAGAGCTGAACAGAAGATTTGTAAGGGGAGCTCTGGGAGACCAGGCAAAGTATTATAATGAAACATGCAAAGTGCTGCACTCTGAAAATCAAAAGGGCAGAACTCGCTCAGCATTTCTTAAGCTGTAGAAACTGAAGAACAAATTCAAGACATGATTTGTAATGCTTAAGGATGTTATGGGAAGAATATTGAATGATTCAGGAAACATTAAAAGAAAAATAGAAGGAGTATACAGAGTCATTGTACCAAGAAGAAGTGGCTGACACAGAAGAATTTCAAGGAACAACATATGATCAAGAGGCAATGGTGATGAAGAAGGAAATTCAGGCTGCTCTGAAGGACTTGGCAAAAAATAAAACCCCAAGAATTAATGGAATACTAATTGATGTATTTCAACAAACAGGTGCTGCCCAGCATGTGCTCACCAAGTTGTGCCAAGAAATCTGGAGGACAACCACCTGGCCAACTGACTGTCTATATTTGTTTCCATTCCAAAAAAAGGTGACCTTACAGAATGTGCAAATTATCAAATAATATCCCTAATATCACACACTAGCAAAATCCTGCTGAAGATTATTCAGAAACTATTGGAACAGTGCATTGACAGAGAACTACTTGAAATACAAGCTGGGTTTAAAAGAGGTCGTGGCACTAGAGACATTATAGTCAATGTCAGATGGATCTTAGCAGAAAGCATGTTTATCTGTGTTTCATTGACTGTGCAAAGGCATTTGACTGTGTGGAGCACAAAAAATTGTGGCTAACCTTGAGGAAAATTGGAATCCCAGAAGTCTTGGTTGTGCTTAAATGGAACCTATACTTGGACCAGGAAGCAGTCCTCAGAATAAAGCAGGGAAACACACTGCATGGTTCAAAGTTAGGAAAGAATTGTATGTGTCCCGTCTCTATACATTTTCAATCTGTATGCAGAACAGATCATTTGGGAAGCAGGGTTTTATCAGGAGGAATGTGGCATCAGAATTGGAGGTAGACTCATCAAAAACCTATGTTATGTAAATGATACAACCTTGCTTGCTGAAACTGAAGAAGCACTTTCTGCGGAAAGTCAAGGACTTTAGCCTTCAATATGGATTGAAGCTTAACATCAAGAAGACAAAGGTTCTCACCACTGGGCCAATTGGCAGCACCATTTTAGATAGAGAAGAGACTGAGGTTTTTAACAATTACAGCTTGCTTGGCTCCACAATCAACACTCTTAAAACCAGCATTCAGGAAATCAAAAGACAAATTGCATTGAGAAAATCTGCTGTCAGAAACCTTTCCAGAGTACTGCAAACTAACAATGTCAGCCATAGTCTTCGTAATTACTTTTTGTACTTCAGAGATTTGGACAATGAGTAAGGATGGCAGAAAAAGAATCAATGACTTCTAATTGTGGTGCTGGAAAAGAGTCTTGAACATGGCATGGACGGCCAAGAAAACAAATTGGTCTGTCTTGGAGAGAGTGAAATGAAGCTTCTCCTTGTAGGCTAGGTTTTTGAAGCTCCTTCTCACATACTTAAGGCATGTGGCCAGAAGAGACCAGTCCTTGTAGAAGGACATCATGCTTGCAAGGGCAGAGGGAGAGCATAGGAGAGAAACCCCAGATGAGATGGATCAAAACAGTGACTGGGGCAATGGGAGTTGGTGTGTCAAAATTAGTGAGATTGACTCAGTACGGGGCAAGGTTCAGAGCTGCAGTACATAGGGTTGCTATGGGTCTCAGGTGACTCCATAGCACGTAAGAACAACAACACTAGGGTGACATGGTATCTCATTGTGGTTTTGATTTGCATCTCTCTTATTGCCAGTGATTTTGAGCATTTCTTCATATGTCTGTTAGACATCTAAAAGTCTTCTTCTGTGAATAGTCTTTCCATGTCTTTTGCCCATTTTTGTAATTAGATTATCAGTCTTTTTCTTGTGGAGGCCCTGTAGTATTTTGTAAACTTTTGTTATGAGTTCTTTGCCTGATATGATGTTGCCAAGTGTTTTTGCTGAGTCAGTAAATTTTATTTTCATCCTGTTGGAAAAAGGTTTTGATGCATGAAGGGATTTAATCATTAGATGGTCCCATTCATCAATTTTATCTTTCCTGCTTTTGCATTTCTGGCTGTATTTGTCAGCCTCTCTATACCATAGGCTAAGCCTTCTAAACTTTCTCTCTTATGATCTTTATGGTTTGAACTTAACCCCTAAGTCTTAACACCTAAGTCCACTTTAATTTTTTTTTTTAATATGATCCTGCTTCAGCTTTCTACAGATAGCAGTCCAGTTTTGCTGGCACCATTTGTTAAAGAGATTATTTCCCCATTTAATAGATTTTGTTTCCTTGTCAAACACTAGCTGACCATAAGTAGATGGGTTAATTTATGGGTTCTGGATTCTATTCCATTTGTCTAGCTGCCTATTGTTGTATCAATATCATGGTATTATGGTTATTACAGCTAGGTTTTATATAGTAGAATTTGAGATAAAAAAGTGTTATACTTCTTCATTTTTAAGTTTCAGAAGTGCTTTGCTTATTCAGGATCAGTTTCCTCTCAAAATAAAATTGCCAATTTTCTATCTTTTTGAAAACTGTGTTTGGCATCTGTATTGGAATTTCATTAAACATGTAGATTTTTTTTCTTTGTAAGATTCTCATTTTTGCTTTGTTGTGTCTTCCTATCTATGAACCGGGGACATTTCCCCCACTTATTTAGGTCTTTATTGTTTCTCACAGAAGTATTTTGTAATTTTCTTTAAAAAGGTCTTTTTTGTCTCTAGTTAAGTTTATTCCCAAGTGTCTCAATTTGTGGTTGGCTATTATAAATGATGTGCTTTTCCAGTTGTTTCTGGATAATCTTCAGCAGAATTTGCTTGCATGTGATATCAATTATATTGCTTGATAAATTCTGCACTCTGTTGGGTCACCTTTCTTTGGACTGGAAACAAATATAAATCTCTTCCAGTCATTTGACCAGGTGGTTGCCCTCCAGATTTCTTAGCACAACTTGGTGAGCACATCCAGGGCAGCATCTGTTTGTAGAAATATGTCCATTGATATTTCATTAGTTCCTAGAGCCTTATTTTTTTGCCAATTCCTCCAGAACAACTTGAACTTCTTCAACAGAGAACTGCCTGAAGTGCAGGCTGGGTTTAGAAGAGGCCATGGTACTAGGGACATTATAGATAATGTCAGATGGATATTCGCTAAAAGCAAAGTACCAGAGAAATGTCTTTCTGTGCTTCATTGACTATGCAAAGGCATTTGACTGTGTAGATCACAACAAATTGTGGCTGACTCTGAGAAGAATCAGAATCTCGGAACACTTGATTGTGTTTATTTAAAACCTATACTTGGACCAGGAGGCAGTCGTCAGAACAGAGCAAGGAAATACTGCATGGTTCAAAATTGGGAAGAGTATACAGTGGAAATATGTCCTATCTTTATACCGTTTCAATTTATATGTGAAACAAATTAGCTAGGAGGCTGGGCTCTAAAAGGAAGAATGTGGCATCAGGGTTGGAGGTAGACTCATCTACAATCAGCCTTATAGAGATGACACAACCCTGCTTGCTGAACCAGAGGAGGACCTGAAGCATTTGCTGCAGAAGGTCAAGGACTGAATCCTTCAATATGGATTAAAGACCAACATCAAGAAAACAAAGATTCTCACCATTAGGCTGATTGGCAGCATCATGAAAGATGCTGAAGAAATTGAGACTGTTACAGCTTCAGTTTGCTTGGCTTCACAATCAACACTCTTGGTACCAACAGCCAATAAAGAAAAAGACTAATTGTTTTGGGAAAGTCTGCTGTCAGAGACCTCTCCAAAGTACTGAAGAGCAACAATGTCAGTCTGGAGACTAAGGTGCACCTGATCCAGGCCATGGTCTTTGCAATTGCTTGCTATGCATCAGAGAGCTGGACACGACTAGGGATGATAGAAGAATTGATGCCTTCGAGCTGTGGTGCTGGAAAAGTATATTGAATATATCATGGACTCCAAGAAGAACAAACAGGTTCATCCTAGAGAGAGGAAGACTAGGCTGATCTTTGGAGGCAAGGATTCTGAAGCTTCATCTGACATATCTTGGACATTTTGCAAGGCAGGACCAGTCCTTAGAGAGGGATGTCATGCTTGAGAGGGTGGTAGAGGGACAGTGCAAGAGAGAAAGACCCTGGATGAGATGGATTGATTCAGTGACTGGAGTATGTGTGTAAGAGACAGTAAGATTGGCCCAGGAAAGAGCAAGGTCTCTATAAGTCACAGGTGACTTGACAGTACATAACAACAATAACATTATAGATGTCATAGCTTTCTTGGTTTCTCTGTGGTTTTGTTGTTGTTGTTGTTGTTACTGTAGAGGAATCTTACTGACTTTTGTATATTGATCTTGTTTCTGGTCACTCTACTAAATTGGTCTACTGGCTCCAACAATTTTTGTTGTTATTGTTTAATCCTTGAGATTTTCTGTGTATACTATCATATCATCTACAGGTTAACAACAAGTTACAGGTAAGCAACAGGTTAACCATCTCTTTGCCAATAGAGATGTCTCTTATTTCCTTCTCTTGTTGTTTTGCTTTGCCTTATCAAGTACTTCAAATCCAATATTAAATAGGAGTGGTGACAGTGGACATTCTTTTTTTTCAATTAAGATATTTTATTCCCAGTCTCACATTTTTAAATGCATAAATTTAAACATGTAAAATATTAAATCTGTTTTTGTTCTTAGGTGACATGAGTTCAGTTCCGACTGACAATCACCCCACATACAATAGATCAAAATGTTACTTAGTCTTGTGCCACCCTTATAATCATTGCTGTGTTTAAGCTCATTACTGCAGCCACTATGTCAATATGTTCTTTCACGGTCTTTCTTTTGATTACCAACAGTGGACATTCTTATCTGGTCCCTGTTCCCAAGGCAAATGCTTTTAATCTTTCTTCAGTGAGAATGATATTAGCTCCTGGTTTTGCATATATGCTTTTCACAATATTGAGGAAATTTTCTTCTATTCCTATTTTACCAGGAGTGTTGAATTTTGTCACAGACCCTTTCTGCATCAGTTGCTAGGATCATCTGGATTTTATTATTTGCCTTGTTAATGTAATGAATTGCACTGATTTTTTTTATTATGTTGAACCATCCTTGCGTAATTGTTATGAATCTTATTTGATCATGATAAATTTTAGCTCCCTTTAAATGTAACTGTACTCTCTCAATGGAGATTAGTCAAGTTGCCTTTTTAAACCTAAGTTCAAAATTTCATTATTACATCTACCAAAATTTATTTTTAGATGTTGGCACAAATCCTAACTCTAACAAAAGAAGTCATTTCAAATATAACATAGTCCTTTCTAGGATTATGAGTAGAATTATTCAAGGGTCAGTGCACAGTTAATGAATCATCTATTACCTCTGAGAGTTTACTTGTAATTCACATTTTATCAGTTCCAACAGTCCTCTTATGATGTCAGTGTTCTCCAGTTTCCCACAGAAGTTGTCAGAGAAATGAATGATTTTATTTACTTGCAAGAATCTCCTGTAAGATTTTTAATAATTCCCCCAAATCTCAAAAGCAATTAAAAATACAGAAGTCAGATGTGAGTGAAAATATCAGCACTGTTGTTGATCAAATTAGTATGTAGTTAGGTTCTGGTTAAGACTACACAGCTTGTTTTCCAGTTTAGATGAGTGGAGATCTACTATTATAAGCTTACTACCTCATGTCAAGAAGAACAAAATATGACACAAATGCTTTGCACGTCTGCAGGCATTACAAAAATAGAGAAGTCCAAGGGGTGTGAACCCGCACATTTATAAGGTGAGAGTCTTATTTTCTCCAGTTAGACATATATACACAGTTGGTGTTGAGTCAGTTCCTACTCACATCAGCCTCGTGTATGTCTGAGTAGAGCTGGAACGCAGACAGTTTTCAGTGGTTGCCTTTTCAAATGTAAACTGTCAGGTCTTTCTTCTAAGGAACATCTGTGTGGATTTGAATCTTCAGCCTTTAGTTATTGCTCATTAACTGTTAAGCTCATTAACAATTTGAACTACACAGAGACTATAGCAAATGCAATTCTTCCCAAAGCAAGAAGAGCAGGATGAGTATAGATACTACTTCTATCTTATGAGTTAAAGTAGAAGTACTTTATGAGCTAAAGTATGAAAAAAAGAAGAAATAATTTCCCTTTAATCCTCTTGCATCCACAATTAAGCACTGAGTTTGGCTAACAGTTTCAAGTGCAGGATGCACCTGGCTTATATGGCTTTGTGTACTGCTTTCTAGGTGAGCTCTCTATCTACAGATAAATCCTCTGGACTGAAATGCCTTGATTCTCCCTGGCATTGAAGTCTATGGGGCTGACAGCCCAAACTTTAGCCACAACTACTCATATCCCTTCCCAGCATGTCCTCCTGTCTGTTTGGAATCTTACACTCTGTAAGGGCTGGTGTTCCTTGATGTTAGACACCTGGATGTGGAGAGAAGTGTCTGTTCCATGGATTTGTTTTCCTCTCCAGAAGTTCCTGTCCTCAAAGCTCTGCTACCCTGGGGTGTGAGCTGAAATGAGCAAACTGGCTAGAGAAGATGAACATTGCTGTTGACATGCCCCTCAGTACCTCTGCAGAGGGCCTTTTAAAGATAAATATATATTTATATTTCTCCTCTCAGTTTCATTTTTGTCTTTGGGATGATGCCTGGAGTATCTCCTCCACTCTATCACCCATTATGAACATCTTCTCTTCTTTTATTTCTTGCTAAAAATAGTGCTCAAATCTCATGCAAGTTAATTGAAGATTTTGAAATCTCAAGTCTCCCTATTTCAACATAGAAAACTTCAAATATATTATCTTTTACAACTTCCTGCACTCTAGCTGAGTGTCTCAACATTCCCCTCACTTCCCAGAGAGCAGTTGGCATCAGTCCATATAGAGGATTCTGCAGCCATTTCCTTTTTGTGTGTGCTTGTTGAGGGAAAGCCATTCACAGTATTTGGGAGGCATATTTAAAATAATTACCTATGCCCACATTCTCTTTATAGTTTGTTGCTTTTTTATAGTGGTAGCTGACCCATAACTGACCCTCCAGCATGTTTTCAGAAGCAGTTACTCACACAAGAGAAGATTGCCTATCTTCTTAAGTAGCAGCTAGTGGATTTGAACCCTGGGTCTTTGAGACTACAGCATAGCTTCTTACCACAAGGCCACCAGACTAGTAATACCTTTATTATTTTCAAAGTAAGTTCATAAATATTATTGATTTAGTACTAAAACAAATTAATAAGGCAAAACATTATTATATATCTAGGATTCTCTTTCTCACACTCATCGCTGTTAAGTCAGTTCTAACTCACAGCTAATCCTCTAGTCATAGTTTATTCTCTCAAGCTGTAAATCACATGGGAGGAAACTGCCCATCTTTCTCCTGAGAAGAGGTTCATAGATTTAAACTGTGTGAGACTCAGTCTTCTTGTCAGTAGCGGAGGTTCTGATGGACTACACCACCAGAGTGTCCTACATAGGATTAGAGGTATAATGGCAAAGCTATGTACTCCGTGATTAGAAGAGAGCTGGGAGCAGAAAATGGGACTACATTTGCCTCAGGTCTTTAAGAATGCTATAACAAGAAAAGTACAAGCCTTTGTTTAACAAAAAGAAATTCCTTTCAGTTTAGGAGCTAGAAGTCCAAATTCAGAATGTCAGTTCTAGAAGACTTGATCTCCTTGTTGGCTCTGGGGGAAGGCCTTTCAGCTTTTATACCTTTCATCTTCAGTTCTTCAGTTCTTGGTGATCTTCATGTGATATGGCATTTAATTTCCCCTATCTCTGCTTATTTAATTTGCTCTTCTATATCTTGAAAGAGATTGACTTAAAATATACCATAGTACTATTACAAAGAAAGCCCATTCCCCAAAGGGTTGTAACCACAAGTATAGGCGTTAGGATTTAAAGGCTTTCAAGGAGGAACACTTCAATCCATAACAATGTTTGACTTCATAATCTTCTCCTGTATCTGGTGAGGTGGAACTCACAGAACCACTCAGCCATACCTGGGTCTCTATAGCTAATGCAAGCCCTGCCTCTTAAAAGAAGCCAGGCAAAGTTTTGCTTTGGAGCGGCTTTTTGAGCATGAAAGTTCCTAGATTAAATGGAAATAAGTCTTTCTTGTAGGAATCAAAAAAAGGAGCACCAAAGTTCTGGGAGGCATGTAGGTGACAAGAGCTAAAACCCACTGGAAATTGATCTGTGTCGTAGTAATTGAATGACACAGTTTAACAGTGTGAACCTATCTGGATTTTCATAATAGCTTAGATCAACTAAATAGAAAAAACAAAACACTTATTTTGCCCTGGAAAAAGGGCAGGCAAAGAAATTCTGGTACTATTTGTTAAAGCCACTGAAAAACAATTCAAATAAATCTGAAGCAGCACTTTCTCATCTACAAATTTTCTGAATTATGTTAGTGCAAAGAGTGGACTTCAGACATATATCCACACAATCTCTACAAGTTGGAATCAACGAAACAACAATAGCTTTGGGGGATTGTTTTTGTGGTTGGTATCCATGCAGAGCTTGCATCACTGTGAAGGTTTGGCTTTAATTAAAACCTCATATTTTGGCCCTCCATCATCTATTAAAATCAAAATATTATTAAAAAGAAGAAATTCTAAAAACTGTATATAACTAATGCCTCTCACCAAGAAACTCTCTGCTGTTTTGGTTAACTTCTATACTAAATGACTCCCCTTTGATGGAAAGAGGAAAACGTGCAAAGGAATTCATGTGTATAGATGACTTGAGTGCATCCATCCATCTCCCGAAACAGCACATTTCCAAAGGTCAAAGATAGCCTTTTGCAATGCCTCTTTTGTTTGTTTCATTTCTTTATGATGCATCATTCTCGGAGGAGATATGCCCAGCTCCTCTCTCTCCCACATTGTTTTCAAACCTGGTTACCACTGCATGCATTTCTAAATGACAAGGCAACTGAGTCTAAATTTTGATATGATGAGAGAAAACCCAAACTGACAGCTGGAGGATACAGAAAGAGGAAGGCACTGCCTGTTCCTCCCTCATCCCAAATGTCATCCTTTCCTTGTCCAGGCTGCACAGGCAATACTGATGAAGAAGCAAACAGACGTTTGAAAGTTTCTGACAGGTGTCATGGGTACAGCCACTGAGCCACCACGAGTGATGGAGCTTGACATGACAGTGGCAGAGCTATAGAAGCTGGCTCCAGGACATGCAGAGTTTGGTGAGTGCCGCTTCCAATCCTTGTCACATCCCAACTCCACTATGAGACTACAAATGGACAGAACTACTGGAAAGTGTTCAGAAAACTTACAAATATCCTTCACTGGTCAGTTCATGTCACCAAGCCATAATAATCTAGAGCCAACCACCCATTTTAGGCACCACAACTGGAGAACGCCCACTAGGGGTTAGGGATAGGGCTTGAACACTAAATCAAGGTGAATTTCATTTGCAATCTATTATGGATTGAACTGCGTCCTCCCTAAATAAGCAAGGAAATTCTGGCCTTTGGACTTGTTGATGATATTTCTGTTTTGAAAACAAAATATTGAAAAATATTAATGAAAAATATTAATTTGAAAATAATTATTGAAAAATATTAATGAGGCATGCTAGCATGAGGGGATCCTAAACGTAATTATTCTAACTTAGAGAAAACTCAGATGACACCTAGATAGAATTGCATGCCCAGGATCACAAGCAGACATGAGAAAGCAGAAGGGAGGCTCATAGAAGGAATCAACTTAGTTTAGACTCTGGTTTGGACTTTGATTCCAGCAGTCTTAAGAAAATAAATTTCTACCATTTAGAGCTATATATTGTGGTATTTGTGTTACAGCAGCACCAGGGAACTAGGACACACTGGTTTTTCTCCAAATTCCTACCAAGTCAAGGGTCTTAATCTGTTGGTTTATCATTGCATTCAATTGTGGAATTATTGTGATGCTTGATTTTCCGCTATGAATAACTCTTGATGTCTCTTATTTCTTTAATACAGTGATCTCTACTAGAGATTTTTGAGGATCTACCTAGTCGGCAAATGTGCTATTCTGACCTGGCTGGAGAGTGATTTATAATGGGAGAGGAGAGCTAGCTTAACAGGAACTCTGTGAAAACAATTTTATAAATAATATCTGCTGCATTATTTTGAAATATGACTTCTTTTAATAGTCTGCCAAAGTCAAATGTTCCTTCTAAATAAAAATCTATGGCTAAGTCTCTCTCACCCAGCCAAAGTAACAAGTGGTAAGCAGGCTCACCTGGTGGGAGAGTCCAATTTGATGAAGTCCATCCTGGTTAACTGGTATTAAAGCTTGATGGATGGCAACAGATGTGCGGATAATCTTCAACCCAGTCTTCTTGCCTACTAATGGAGGGAGATGTTATTTATTAGTTCTTAACTCAGTATGCTGATTGTAGTTATACATTTTCCGATGACATAAGAACTTTGATAACTGAATTTACTTAAAAAATTTAAACAAAATTTTACTGTAGTAAAAATTTTATGGCACAAATGAACTTTACTTTAGTCACCAGTGAAAACGACTTGAAGACTCAAGCAGAGTTATGAATCAACTTGTGGCACTGTCCTTCTCTGCAAACACCATAATATCATGCTGAAGTGAGAGTGAAAGCTCATCACTAAAGGACCCAAGCTCCTCCTGAAATTTGAGAACACCAGGAGCCCATACTAAACCTTTCTATTGCAACTTGCACAAGGGAGTGTCAGGATAAATACATTTGTGTCACTTTGCTGCTATATCTTCTGCTACTTTCTACCCTGGCTTTGTGTTTCCCAAGGTAGCTTGAATTGTTATGAAAAGATTGAAATTAAAATAGTCCCTATAGTTCTCAGCTGAATTAAACTCAAGTTTCTATAGTTCTCAGCTAAGTTAAACTCAGGAATTTTTCCATTGTCCCTGGTAGAGCCCCACACCCAGCTGTATCCAAGGCAACAGTATTTCAAGAATGGCTAGCAGAAAGGCAGAGCAAACAAGCAAAGATTCTCAACTGATAACCCATGTGCCTTTGTTTCCCGACTGATAACCAATGTATCTTGTGCTTTTCCACTGCCCTGGAGTTTGAACTCATAGTATACTTAAGAATTTGTGACACCACCCTATAGTTAAAGATCTATCTAACTGCTACATGTGCTACGTGACTGCTGCAAGTGCTACGTGCAAAAATGCTGTGTAAACCCTGAGCGAACACTGAACCAATGAATTCAAACTGTGCTTTCATCACCCAATGAGAAGCTGATACTCAGTTGTATCCCCCTAAAGTGTATAAAAAAACCCAACTTTGTCTGCTCTGGGTCGGCTCCTTTATCTCTTGCCAGAGATAAGAGTCGGCCAGGAGCTCCACAATAAACCTCTTATCTCTTGCTGTTGCATCAAGCCGGTGTCTTGGAGTCTTGGGTCTTTGCCGTCCACTCGGGACAGAACAGGACCAGCGGTTCAGGGGTCCTTTAGTTACTAACCTAAAGATTGGTGGATTTGTGGATGTTGTCTTGTCTAGAACTAAGAAAATAGGTGTTTGCTTTTGTTTTCTTTAGGAGGCCATGACAGCAGAGGGTGGGTAGTAACCTTAATCATGCTGACTTGCAGAAAGACCAAAGTAGACACAGACACATACGAAAAGAAACACCATGTGAGAACCGTTTACAAGCTAAGGATCACTAGCAGACACCGGAAAGTAGAAGAGAAGCTCACAGAAGGAATCAACATGACTGGACTTTTGGCTTTCAGAAATTTCAGAACTCAGAGGGGGGGGGGGGAATTCTCCTGTTTGTTTTGGCAGTTGTGTTACAACATTACTAAGAAACATGTTGTTGTTTACTGTCAGAACTGACCTATAGCTGACCCTCCTGGTGGGTTTTCAGAGGCAGTTAATTGCACAGGAAGAAATTGCACATCTGTCTCCCACAGCGCTGTTAGTGAACTTGAACCCCATGACTTCAGGATTGTAGCTCGATTCTGTACCACTAACCCACTGGAACTCCCTACTAAGAAACTAAAACCTTCTTTTTACTCCTGACACCTTGGAAGAAGAAAGGTTTGTTGATCTCTGGAAAGGTCTTAAAACTTCTATGGAGTGTTGTTCTACCTGCATGCATGATATTGCCATAAATACGAACTGCCACTTTGTATTTTCAATTCTTCTTTCTTAGGGTGTGCTGCCTGAGTGCAATAATCATAGTAACTGACACCATTGGAGTCTCACAGCAGCTTCTCCCGAAGCACCACCCCTGGAACTTCATCAGCTGCCATGGAGGCCACGTTTTTGCACTACTGACTTCTAGATACTTATTTCTAACAAGTTCTCTTTTCCAAAGGTCAGGCATGGATCTCCATAATGACAGCTACTCCTGAAACTCCTGTATCCAAGTCTGAAGGACTCTCTGGCTCCCACAGTTCTGTCAGTTTGTGTCCCCTGTTTGCTTTGTCATTATGCTGTTTTTATGACCCAGAATCAAAATCTCAGTACCGTATTGGTTCTTCTTCCTCCTTTGCCTCGTATCTAAGCAGTCACCAAGTCCTGACACTTGTTCTTACATAAAACCTCCTACATCTACTGCCTCTAATTTTGGCTTTTTAAATGATGTTTACACAGTTTATTTTTTTTTTAAATTATACATGCTATCATAATCTTTTCAAAACATATGGCAAAATGTAAATAAGAAATAAAATCACAGACAAAACAAAAAACTTAAAAATAATATTCAAAACCATGTTACACATAAATAAAATTATGAAATTAGACTAAATCCTTCAAGATTGCTTCTGATGTTCATATACATGATAGGTGAATAGATGGATCGGTGGGTGAATGGGAGCTTGATGAATACGTGGCTGGATGGAGAGATAAAATTAATTTTATTCTAACAGGATTGGATTACACTATCCACAATGTTTGAATAAAAACATAAAATGTGATTTTACTTGATTTTAACAGGAAAAGAAGCAATATGAGGTAAGGAATTGCATAAATTCAGCTATATCACGAATATAAGAAAGTAATGCCTAAATTACCCATGATTTTAAAAGTATGAATCTCCAACTTCAAGAAATGGATTTCCAACTTGCGAAAATAGACTTTAAAATTCACTTCCATTTTTATCTATAATTATAAAATAAGGGAAGTGAGTAGGTAGAACTTTTACACTTTCTGCCAAAAACTCTACGAGTCTCCCAAACTTACTTGGCAGTTTTGGCATTCACATTCTGTAAATCATGATGCTCAATGTAGGATCTTTGTTCTCTTCTCAAATTAAGTTTTCCAGTTTTTGGTGTTTTGTTTTGATCTTTCCCTATATGGTTACTTTTTTGCTCTTCTAGTCCTTTTCTCAACAAAGAGTTCCAGTGTTGTAGCAAAGGCTTTGTTTTTTGTTAATTTGTTTTGTAACATGCTCCCATCATACTTTAATCAATTATATATGTTGTATCACTGGCTTTTGGCACTGAGTCTGGTATTATTCTTTTTACTTCATGGTCTCCATTCATCTTTACTTGGCTGGAATTCATCAATGGGTAGTTTTATTCTATATTTGGCACCTCTCCGTGAAGAATAGAGTAAAAGGCAAAGAGTGTTGTTATACAATCAAGTTCTGACACATTTGAAAATGTCTTCACATTGCTTCTCTCCTAAAGTAACAATTTGTCTCATTGTTATTACATTCTTAAGTTTTATTTATATACAATGTTTCTAGACACAACCCTTTGTCTATAGTAGAAATTGGGGATTGTTTTTTTCTTTTCTATCCTGAGCCATTAAGTAAATGTTTCTATATTTTATCACAGAATGTTTTTCAACTATAGACAAAAACATTAAACAAACATGTTGCAATAACAAACCCCCAAGTACAACAACTTTTACCATTTTGATTTATTTACTTCAAATATATGTGTTCCTAAAAGAAAGTAGTCAAAGTCATGTGTATTAGCTAAATGTCCATTTCTTCACAGAGGAAGAATCTAGTGTTATTGACTTGGTGTTTATAATTCCTATATATGATTTTCCTGATGTTCTTACATGTATATACCCAAAGAAAGTACCGCCTCAAACTCAATTTCTATGGAGTTGGAACAAACTCATAGTCGACCTTTCAATTGGATTTTCAGAGACCATTAATCACAATTTAGGAGATGGCATATCTTACCTTCTCAAAGCTACTGGTAAATTCAAGCCATATTTTTTTGTATGGACAGTGAAATTCCTTACACTCATCAGAGCTTTTATTTTACACCTTGCATTTTTCATCCAGTATTAACTTTGATAATGGCAGAAGAAGAAGAAAAGACCAAGATGGATGTCAGATGAGACTCTGAGTATTGCATTAGGGCACCGAGAAGCCAAACCTAAAGGAAGAAACCAAGAAATCAAAGAACTGAACAGAAAATTTCAAAAGGCAGCTTGGGACAACAGAGCAAGATACAATAATGAAATGTGCAGAGAGCTGGAGTCAGAAAATCAAAAGGGCCGAACTCGCTCAGCGTTTCTTAACAAGCCACGGGTGGCATACTTAAAGAGAGTTTGGGGAGAATGTTGAATGACCCAGGAATTATCAAAAGAAGATGGAAGGAGTACACAGAGTCACTGAATTAGAAGGAATTGGCTGACACAGAGGAATTTAATGAAATAACATATGAGCAAGAGCCTATGGTGATGAAGGAGGAAGTTCAAGTTGCTCTGAAGGAATTGGCAAAAAACAAGTCTCTAGGGGTTGACAGCATACCAATTGATTTATTTCAACAAACAGACACTGTCCTGGATGTACTCAATAAGTTGCATCAGGAAATCTGAAGGACAGCCAGCAGGCAAACTGACTGGAAGAGATCGATATTTCTTCCCATTCCAAAGAAAGGTGACCCAACAGAGTATGGAAATTATTGAACAATATCATTGATATCACATACCAGCAAGATTCTGCTGAGAATTATCCAAAAACATTTGGAACAATATGTCAACGGAGAACTGCCAGATGTGCAGGCTGGATTTAGAAGAGGTCATGGTACTAGGGATATTATAGCTAATGTTAGATGGATCTTGGAAGAAAGCAGAGAATACCAGAAGAATGTCTATGTATGCTTCATTGACTATGCAAAAGTGTTTGTGTCGATCACAAGGAGCTATGGTTGACTCTGAGAAGAATGGGAATTTCAGAACATTTGATTGTGCTAATGTGAAACCTATACTTGAATTAAGAGGCAGTCTTCAGAACAGAACAGGAAGACACTGGATGGTTCAAAATCAAGAAAGGGGTCCATCAGGGATTTATTTTGTCTCCATACCTTCTCAATCTGTGTGCAGAACAGATCGTCTGAGATGCTGGGCTGTACAAGGAAGAATGTGGCATCAGGATTGGTGGAAGAATCGTCAACAACCTGCATTATACAGATGACACAACCTGCTTGTTGAAACTGAGGAGGATCTGAAGCGCTTGCTGCAGAAGGTCAAGGACTGCAGTCTTCAATATAGATTGAACTTCAATATCAAGAAAACAAAGATTCTCACCACTCGGTCAATTGGCAGCATCAGTATGAATGGTGAAGAGATTGAGATAGTTAACAGTTTTAGTTTACTTGGCTCCACAGTCAACACTGTTGGTAACAGCAGCCAGGAAATCAGGAGACGAATTGCACTGGGAAAGTCTGCTGTGAGGGACCTCTCAAGAGTACTGAAGAGCAACATTAGGCTGGAGACTAAGGTGTGCCTGATTCAGGATATAGTCTTTGCAATTATGTGCAGAGAGTTGGACAGTGAATAGGGATGATAGAAAGAGAATTGATGCCTTTGAGTTGTGATGCTGGAGAAGAGTGTTGAATATACCATGGACTGCCAGAGGAACAAACAAGTTTGTCCTGGAGAGGGTGAAGCCAGAATGTTCCCTGGAGTCATCGATTCTGAAGCTTCGTCTGACATACTTTGGGCATGTTGCAAGGAGGGACTGGTCTTTGGAGAGGGACATCATGTTTGGGAGAGTGGAGGCATGGCACAGGAGAGGAAGAACCTTAATGAGATGGATAGATTCTGTGGGTGGTGGGAATGAATGTGTTTGAGACAGTGAGGTTGGCACAGGACAGAATGGCATTTAGGGCTGTTGTACACAGGGTTGCTATGAGTCGCAAACGATTCGATGGCACGTAACAACAACAGCAATTCTTTTCATCATCACCAGGTCTTTCCATTGTCAAATATATTTCCTATGTGGTTGTTTAATAGGCATGGCAATATTTGTTTCACGTACATTTTCTACCATGATAGTTGGGGAAGAGTTTGAGACTTTTAATAATTTCAGCTTGTTCAGCTCTATAATCAGCACGCTTGTCATAAGCAGTTAGGAAATCACAAGATGAGTTACATTGGGAAAATCCACTTTCAGGGACATCTCCAGAGAACGTCAACATAGAGACTAAGGTGCACTTGATGCAGGCCATGATCTTTGCAATTACTTAACACATTAACACACATCAGAGAGTTAGACAATGAGTATGGATGACAGAAAAGGGTTGAATGGCTTTGAGTTGTGGTGGAGAGTAGAGTATTGAACATACCATGTACTGGAAAGAGAACAGGTCTGTCCTACAGAGAGTGAAACCAAGTTGCTCCTCGGAGGAAAGGATTTTAAAAAAAAACAAACCAAAAAACAAAGCAACAAACCTTTTTCTTTTATTCTGGTTTACTTACAAATAGTGTATATATTGTTTTCCATATTGGATCTTTCCCATTACGGTGATGAAAGAGGAAGTTCAGGCTGCTTTGAAGGAAATGGCAAAAAATAAGGCTCCAGGAATAGATGGTATACCAATTGACATATTTCAGTCAACAGATGCTTCCATGGACGTGCTCACCAAATTGTGCCAAGAAATCTGGAGAACAACCACTTGGCCAACTGACTGGAAGAGATCGATATTTGTTCCTATCCCAAAGAAAGG
>NW_006399808.1:5296006-5303464 GCF_000299155.1 Elephantulus edwardii | reverse complement strand
CTGGGATAATTGGGATGGGAGTGTCAGAGACAGTGCGATTGGCACAGGACAGAGCGGAGTTTAGGGCTGTTGTACATAGGGTCGCTATGAGTCGCAACCGACTCGTCGGCACGTAACAACAACAACCCCTCAATCCACCCACCAAATTGTACAACCCTATGATTATGCCCCTCCCCCAATCCTCACCCCTGTTTTCCCATCCCCTCCCCCCAATGGATCTTCATACACATTCTACAATAATGGTCTTATGCAGTATTTGTCCTAATGGGACTGAGTTAGTTCACTTAGCATAATGCTCTCCAGTCCCTCCCAAGTTAGAGTGTGATTTACAACATCATTGCTACTGTGCGCTGTGTAGTGTTCTATCATGTGGATGTATCATAATTTATCAATCCATTCAATTGGGATTGGACATTTGGACTGTTTCCATGTTCTTGCAATGGTGAATAATGCTGCTATGGACATCTGTGTACAAGTCTCCATTTACGCCTCAGTTCTCATTTTCTCAGGATATATTTCACGCAATGGAATAGCTGGGTCATATATAATTCCTATGTTCAGCTTTTTGATGAAACACCAAACTGCCTTCCAGAGTGGTTGTACCATTTTTGAAGCTCCATCTGACATATTTTGAGCATGTTGCCAGGAGGGTCCAGTCTTAAAGAAGGACATCATGCTTCTAAGGATGGAGGGACAGCACAGGAGAACAAAGCCCTGGATGAGATTGAGTGAGACAGACAGTAACTTGGGTTGTGGGAGTAGGTGTGTCAGAGACAGTGAGAATGGCTCAGGACAGGGCAGGTTTCAGACTACTGTGCATAGGGTCGCTATGACTCACAGGCAATTCGATGACACAAAACAACAACAATAACAAGTACCTGCTGCCAGTGAAATCAAGTTCACTTTTATGTAATTAGTAATCTTCTATCTTTATTCTTGGGACGATTGGCAGCATCATGATAGATGGTGAAGAGATTGAGATTGTTAACAGCTTTAGTTTGTTTGGCTCCACAAGCAACACTCTTGGTACTAGAAGCCAGGAAATTAAAAGACAAATTTTATTGAGGAAAGTCTGCTGTCAGAGACCTACCCAAAGTACTGAAGAGCGACAATGTCAGTCTGGAGACTAAAGTGTGCCTGATTCAGGCCATGTTGTTGTCTGTTAAGTGTCGTCAAGTTGTAGACAACTCATAGAAACCCTATGAATAAAAGACCTGAACACCTTATAACTTCCATTATTTCTCCAAGTTCATAGAGTTTCCAGAGGCAAGCTCCTGCTTCCAAAAAATAGCCTTTGCAATTACTTGTTATGCATCAGAAAGCTGGACAATGAATAGGGATGATAGAAAGATATGTGATACTTTGAGCTGTGGTGCTGGAGAAGAGTATTGAATATACCATGGAGTGCTAGCAGAACAAAGAGGTTCATCCTGGAGAGAGTGAAGCTAGACTGCTCCTTGGAGGCAAGGATGCTGAAGCTTCGTCCAACATGTCTGGAAATGTTGCAAGGAGGGCCCAGTCCTTGGAGAGGGACATCATGCTTGAGAGGGGGCAGGGACAGTGCAAAAGAGGAAGACCCTCTGTGAGATGGATTGATTCAGTGACTGGGATAAAGGGGGTAGGTGTGTCAGAGACAATAAGATTGGCACAGGATAGAGCAGTGTTTAAGACAGTTGTACATAAGTTTCTAGGATTCCAGTTCTTCTCAGTTTGTTGTGATCTACCCAGTAAAAATTGCTTTGCATGATTAATAAAATACAAGTATGTTGAAAACAAGTCAACATCTTTCTGGTATTCTCTGTTTCAGCCAAGTTTTTTCTGACATCAGCATCTTATGCAATGGCCTCTTCTAAATCCAGCTTGGATTTCTGACAGTTCTCTATTTATGTACTGTCCCAGCTGATTTTTAATAATATTTAGCAAGATTTTACTTATATATTATATTAATGATACTGGTAAATCATTTCCACAGTCTACTGGATCACCTTTTGGGGGGAATGTGAACCAATATGGATCTCTTCCAGTCTGTTGGCCAGGTAGCTGTCTTCCAGGTTTCTACTTCCAGATACACTTCAATTTGTAGTCCATAAATTCCTGGGGCCTAATGTTTTGCTAATGCTTTCAGTTCAGGTTGGATTTCTTTTTTCTTCTTATTGATTCTGGATCATGTGATGCTTCCTGAAATGGTTCAGTGTCAATCAGTTCTTTTTGATATAGTCACTCTGTGGGTTCTTTCCATTTTCTTTCATTCTTCCTGTATCTTTCAAGATTTTACCTATTTAATCCAACAGCATTGCAACTCAAGGCTTGAATTTGTTCTTCAGTTTTTTTCAGATTGAGAAGTGCTGAGCATATTCTTCTCTTTTGGGTTTCTAACTCCAACTCGTTATGCACATTTCATTATAATACTTTGTGTTATCTTCTTGTGCTGCCCTTTGGAATCTTCTGTTTAGCTCCCACCACTCGTCTGACAGTTTGCTTTATTGAGGCTGCTTAGGTGGTGTTGTGATGCTAGAAGCTATGTCAGAGATCAGCAGCATCACCCATTGTGAACAAGTTTTAGCAGAATTTCAAGACTAAGACAGACTGAAAAGCAAGACTGGCTATCCACCTCTGAAATAACAGACCTTTAAAAACTCTATGGAAAGCAGAAGAACATCATTGATTATAATGCCAGACCCTTCTTCTGAAGTTGGAAGGCATTCACATGAGACTGGGGAAGAGCTTCCTCCTCAATATGGAGTCTACCATAATGACAAAGAGGAAATGAAGCTTCCTCCCAATGAAGGACTTTCATTTGATGTAAAAGCAAGACTCAAAATGAAGAGAAACAGCTGCAAACATCCATAAATAATTAGAACATTAAACAAGCTATGTATGAATCTAGGAAAATGGGCTGTGTTGTCACTAGGTGCTATTAGGACTCACAGTGACTCTATAAATAACAGACCTGAGCCATGCCCTATTCCATGTCATCCTCATCATTTTTAATATGTATGAACCCATTGTTATAACCCTCACCTCAATTCATCTTGTTGAAGGCCTTATTCTCTTTTACTTACTGACTCTTTGTTTTTCCCAGCATGATGCTTTTTTCCAAGGACTGACCCTCTCCTAAGAGCACACCCTATGTATGTGAGATGGAGTTTTAATTGGAAGTGGTAAAAAAAAGATATTAAATGCAAAAAGATTTACCTCCTCGGCATTAGTCAGTTGATATGTAATGGGATTGACCAATTTAAATCAGACAATCGCATGATCTGCTATGCAGGAAATGAGAAGTTGAAGAGTAAAGGTTTATCATTGATTGTTAAAAAGAGTATTTCAAGTCCTATCTTGAAGTACAAAGTTGTTAATGATTGGATACTACCCATCTGCAAACAAAGAAGTTATGTTAATAAAACTATTATTTAAATATACACACCAACTACAAATGCCAAAGATAAACAAATTGAGGATTTCTACCAACTTTTATAAAGAGCTGTGTAGCTTAGTGGTTTGGAGTTGCACTGTCAACTCAAAGGCATACAATTTGAATCTACCAGCTGATCTGTGGGAGAAAGAAGGCCAGTTTCCTTCCATGTGATTTACTGTCTCTGAAAACCTACTGAAGTGTCAACTATGAGACAGTTCCCACTCAAAGGTCAAAATCAATTACAATCACAACAAAAAAACACAACTTCGGCTGTATGGAATTGATTGCCATCTGAAATTGATTGGACATACAATCAAGAAGCATTAAAAATAATTGGTGACTGGAATGAAAAAGTTGGAAATGAAGAAATACTAGTATTTGGAAAATACGGTCTTGGTAACAGAAATGGGGCTGGAGAACACTTGGTAGAATTAAGACAGTGAATGACTGCAAAGAATTTAAAAAAGAACATAAACAGCTTCAATGTACATTGACTTTATTGACTGATGAACTACACAAGAATCAGATTGCCTACATCTGAAAAATAAGATACTGGGGAAGCGAAAAGCAGCAAAAAATCAGAGCAAGTTCTCACTGTGGACAAAACTATCAATTACTCATATGTAAGTTTAAATTGAAGTTGGAGAAAATGTAAACAAGTTCACAAGAATGAAAATTTGACTTTCAGTGTATTCCAACTTAATTTCAAAATCATCTTAAGGATAGATTTTACACATTGAACTCTAATGACTGAAGACTGGATGAGTTGTAATATTACATAAAGGACCTCATCCATGAAGAAAACGAAAGGTCATTAAAAAGACAAGGAAGGAAGAAAAGATCAAAATGAACATCTGAAAAAAATTCTGAAGTTACGTTAGAATGAAAAAAGTTCACAGAAGAATAGAAAGCTTTACTCTAAATGCAGTCAAGGATTTCACATGGGAAGGTAATAAGGGGGATATGGCAGAGGCAGGTGGGAGTTTTTAAAACATGAAAATAGTAAGGGCTCCTTACAACTGGTGTTCTCCTTATTCTATAGGGATGTTAGCAGCACCAGGGGCTTGTTCTGTAAGGGACTTGAGGAATGGGGATACCCCTCCTTCTATCTGGGAACAAGTATTGTCCCATTTTCTCCCAAATATCACCTTGTGTCATTGACCAACATATGAAATATCATATCTTCTAACCATATCTGTGGTCTTGTTTCCATCATCATATAAGTTTAACAAGGGTTGCAATTAATAAATGTTGGAGAGGATGTGATGAGAAAGGAACTCTTCCGCATTGTTGGTGGGATTGTAAAATGGTACAACCATTCTGGAAGGCAGTTTGGTGCTTCCTCAAAAAGCTGAACATATCCTCCAGGGTCACCCATTTTTAATAATATTGCATGAGTTCCTTGTACTTCAATGCAGCGTAGTATTCCATTGTGTGAATATACCACAGCTTCTCTACCCATTCATTTGTTGATGGGAACTTAGGTTGTTTCCAACTCCTTGCTATTGTGAACAAAGCTGTGATAAACATGGGTATGCATATATCTACTTGGATGTCATTTATGATCTCTTTATGGTATATTCCCAGTAGTGGAATTGCTGGGTCAAACGGTATCTCTATTTGCAACTTTTTGAGAAAGCACCACACCGCTTTCCACAGTGGTTGCACCATTTTACACTCCCACCAACACTGAATAAGGGTTTCAGTCTCTCCACAACCTCACCAGCAATTGTTGCTTGCTGTTATGTTAAATTTTGCTAGTCTTACTCGGGTGAGATTATATCTCATAGTTGTCTTGATTTGCATCTCTCTCAGAGCTAGGGAGTTTGAACATTTCTTCATGTGCTTATTGGCCATCTGAATGTCTTCTTTGGTGAAGTGTCTGTTCATATCCTGTGCCCATTTTGATGCTGAGTAAAATATCTCAGTCACAAAGGGACAAATGCTATATGGTGATATGGTGCCACTGTTGTAGAATGAGGCTGACATTGGCGTGGGGGTAAGACTGAGAAAAACTGGATAAATTATGTTTACTTCATTGGAGTCTATGAAGGAGAGAATAGTATAAAAGTATTATATTTTAGGGCATTATGTTTATCATAAGAGTACAGAGTGAGGGTTGCAGAGTGGATTACATTTGGGGTGGGGGTGGGGTGTTGGGGGTGTACGGGGGGATTGTGTACCAATGAAGGAGTTTTTCTTTTGCTTTTCAAGGAGAGGAGCAAACGCGGGTGGGAGGCGGGGAGAAAAGTGCAACAATGAGTGAATGGAATTCCAAAATCTCTGTAGATGTTCACTGAAATTGAAATTAAAAAATAAAAAAAAGGAAAAAAGAAAAAAAAAAGCTGAACGTAGAAATTCCATATGACCCAGCTATTCCACTACTTGGAATATACCCTGAGAAAATGAGAACCGAGGCACAAGAGGAGATTTGTACACAAATGTTCATGGCAGCATTATTCACTATCGCAAGAACATGGAAACAGTCCAAATGTCCAACCACAAATGAATGGATTTAGAAATTATGGTACATTCACACAATGGAATACTATGCAGCATGCAGGAGCAATGATTTTGTAAATTATTACCTAACGTGGGAGGGACTGAAGAGCATTATGCTGAATGAACTCACTCAGTCCCATAAAGATAAATTTTGTATAAAACCATTATTGTAGAATGAGTATAAGGATCCAAAACAGGTGGGGGAGGGTGGAAGCAAAGGGATAAGGATGTGCAAGGGAGGGAGGATTAATCGTGGAATTGTATCATTTGATGGGTGAGGGGGTGAAGGAAATTGGAAAAATTTGTTCTCAAAAATAATGTATTCAAATTTTGTAAATAAACTTTTATAAAAAAAATCATATTACTGGACCACTAGACAACCCTGCATGCAGATGATATAGCCTAACTTTGACCAAGCCTTATTGTTTTGAGGATGCTAGTCATTGAATATGGGTCTTGAGACTATATAATCATAGTTGTATTTCACAGTGAGGACACAGGCTACAGTGTGACATCCACTTATAAGGACTATTAAGAAATGAGAAGGGGGGAGGAAAGGAAATGCCTGCAGTAGTCTTGTAAGAACTAGTAATGGCTTAGGACAGAGATCAGCAAACATTTTTCCTAAGGAATTCCAGAGATATTATGCTGAAAGATGGGTGTAGTTGTGTTCCAAGTCCCCTAAGGGATGGAGAGAAGCAAGAGTGCACAGAGGGAGAAGCTGACTTGTGCTGTAGCCGCATGTGAGGTCTCAGCTTATCACATAGGGAGCTCTGGAGCACATATGGCTCTGGAGAGGTTTTCTTCCCTGTTACAACATGGCCAGGTTGTCTCTTCTCATGAACAAGCCATTGGATGCAAGTGATCCAGTAAGGTATATGTCCTCTGACAAGTAATCTCTTGAGAGCAATTCCCCAAGAGTAGAGGAGGAAATAATGAGCACCTCAGTTATCAAGTGGGAGCTCTGAAGGCCAACTTCAACAAACTTGCTGTACAAGTCATTCTCTCTTACAGTTGTTGCTGTCATTGTTGTTGTTGTTAGGTACTGCTGGGTTGAAAACAACTCATAGCAACTCTATGAACAATAGTCCTAAACCCTGTACTATCCTGTGCCATCCTTATCACCTTGACACGTGCTTGAGTGCATTGCCAGAGTCACTGTGCCAATCCATCTTGTTGAGGGTCATCTTCTCTTTCATTAATCTTCCATTTTTCCAAGTATAATGTATTTTTTCAAGGAATTACCTACCCTAACAACATCCCGAAAGTATATAAGATGAAGTTTGACCATCTTTGCTTCTAAGGGGCATCGTGACTGACTTTTCTCCTATATATATTTGCTTGTTCATTTAGTAGCCTATGGGATTTTCAGTACTCGTCAGAAGAGACTCTGAAAATTGCACTGGAGCGTAGAGACACCAAAGCACAAGGAAGAATTCAAGATTCTAAAGAGCTGAACAGAAGATTCCAAAAGGAAGCTCAGAATGACAAAGCAAAATACTACAATGAAATGTGCGAGGAGCTAGAGTCAGAAAATCAAA
>NW_006399808.1:5293637-5294141 GCF_000299155.1 Elephantulus edwardii | reverse complement strand
GCAGGATAGAGCAGGGTTTAGGGCTGTTGTGCATAGGGTCGCTATGAGTCCGAAACGACTCGACGGCACATAACAACAACAACAATCCTTATTCACTCTCCAGTTTTCTGATGCATAGCTGGTAGTTGAAAAGACGTGAGTCAGGTGCACTTCAGCATTTAAATTGATATCATTGCTACTTGTACTTCGGAGAAGTTTCTGATGGTACACTTTCCCAATACAACGCATCTTTTTGTGTCTTGACTGCTACTACTTAAGATGTTGATTGTGGATCCAAGTAAGATGAAGTCATTGACAATGTCTATCTTTTTTCCTATCTATCATGATGTTGCTTATTAGCTCAATAGTGAGGATTCTGGCTTCTTAATGCTGAGATATAATCCATATTGACAGCTGTAGCTTTCTATACTCTTTTATGTTGTTGTTGTTGTTGCTGCTATGTGCTGTCGGGTCGTTTGCCACTCATAGCGACCCTATGTACAACAGCCCTAAACCCTGCTCTAT
>NW_006399808.1:5280397-5291776 GCF_000299155.1 Elephantulus edwardii | reverse complement strand
TGATACATTTAACATCCTCCCACAACTCATCTGGTCTTCGCTCATTAGTGTTCAAGGCCTCAAACCTATTCCTGAGATGATTCTGAAATTCAGGTGGGGTGAAATTAAAGCACGTTAGTATTTTCCTTCAAAACATTTACTGTGATTCATAATTATTGTTATTGCATACCACTGAGTCAGTCACCTGACTCACAACCATCCTATATATAACAGCTCTGAGCCCTGCGCTTACCTGAGCCAATCTCATCATCTCCAACAGACCTAATTCCATTTCTCCAGTCAATCCACCTCATCCTGGATCTTCCTTTCCTGCACTGTCCCTCCACCCTTCTAAGCATGATGTTCTTCTCCAAGAACTGGTCTCTTCTGGCCATGTGTCCAAAGTATGTGAAATGGACTTATATTGCATATATTTACTTGATTACCTTCTGTCTCTCCCAATTAACTCTAAGATTCATGTCAATTACAACTATCATTTTATTCATAGTTATTTAGCTGGGTAGCAAACACACAGGCATATAAAAATAAATACTTTCAAACAATGAGTAAATTAAAGAGTTCAAAAATGTAGGCTTAGGGACTCAACTCATGCTTTAAGTAAGTTAACAAACACTGATGTTGAATCAGAGCAGTGTACCTGGATATGGCTTGGATCAGAAAAAAAGGAGCCAGTATAACAGGTTACCTGAAGTCCTGGGAGCTGAAAGGAAGAGATCCTGTGCATTTCTGAGGCAAGAGACGCTGAAGTAGAGTGCTTCTACCACTCATCAGGGGAGCAATGGCAGCCTTCTACGTAGGGAATGCACTGTTATCACAACGGCAGCAGTCTCTGGATGTTCAAATCCACCAGCAGCTCTGAGAAAGATGGGAAATCTTCTCCAGTGCAATTTACAGCTTCGGAAACCCACAGGAGGGCCCACATTGAATTAGCTCCACTTGAAACTGAATTTGACAGTCATAACCTTAACATTTGATTGACCACTCATCAATTTTATTACCTTGTTCAAATTGTTTCATCAATTCAGTCTTAACTTCCTGATCTTTTAAGTAGTTCCAGGACAGCAGAACAGGATGTTAGTCAAAGACACCTGACTGGCCTAAGCACTGTGGAATACCAGCCCTGCCTTTGACTTTGTTGTCTAAATAATTACTGTAGGACTCAAACTTATGGTGTTCAAAGTATGAAAGAGAATGAGCTTGGATGCTCAGCACAACTCGATTTATCATAAATATATCTCTGGAAGAAATCAGAACTTTCAGCCAGAAGATGGCTTATCTCTCATCTCATGATGCTGACAAGTGATGAAATTAAATGTCATCCAAACAATTTCCGTTGTGGGTGAATGGTTTCCCAATCCATAATGCATGTTCAGTTGGGAATACATTAAGGGTGAAATTTGACATCAAAGCTAAGACACCACGTAATTAATCAAACCCTTGACTCATTTCCGCAAACCCATAAGCAATGCATTGGACTGCATGTTGTAGCTGATACAGGAATTTCTATTTAAAATGGAGAATACTAAGTATATACATCAGATCAAGATAAGGTAGAAGTACAAAAATAATGGCTCTAAGAGGAACTGCCTTAAAAACTGAGGCCAGTCTTATTAATAACTCAATTAGAATTACACTGCAAATTAAGGATTAAGCCAATCCCTCAGGGAGAAGGTTTACATAAAATATTTCCAATGAGAAGTTTAACCAAGCACATAGACAAGAACATAACAACTTTTGAGTAGTATCTGATTAAAGCTACTCACTGAGCCAGTGGTACAAATTACTTGGGGATGGTCTTTAGTACTTACCCGGTAAACAGGAGACACTAACATCAGCAGCTCCTTGTTCATATCTGGCATACACACAATCTGCTGTTCCCCACAGTGTAAGGAATTTGTGCACACAACTTCTCTTAAACGCAATGCAATGCCTATCTGCAACCACCACCTTGATGTCAAAAGCATAAATTAATTCTGGTACCATAGTTGTATTTTTAAAATTAACCTTTATATTGACTTTACAAAACTAGGAAGCCCTGGTAGCATTCTAGGTGAAATGTTACACTCAAGCTGTTAACGAAAAGGTCAGTGATTTTAACTCATTGGCTGCTCAACAGGAGAAAAATCAGGCAGTCAGCCTCTGTGAAGACTTACAGCTCAGAAACCCTATGGGAAAGTTCTTCTCTGTCTTACAGGACTGCTACAAGTCAGCATTCACTAGACGGGAGCCGATTTACAAGTATACCAACCAACAGAAAGGCTAGCTCACTAAGCCTGAGAATAAGACAGTGTCAATGAAATAGTACATGTGTCTGAGGGAAAACTGAGGAAATGTCATTTCAGTGGTTTTATATGGCACAGTGGAGAGGAAGGAGCAGAGGTTTTAGTGCCAGAACCAGTAAGGTACAAATGTTTTTTGACCTTGAATGTTATTGAACCTCACAGGTTTGCTTTCCTAATTGATGTCAAAGAGTATTAAAACCAACTTCTCCAGAGGAGGGAGAGAACCGTCTAAAAGAGAGATGTAACTGGGTATTTCTGTCATCACAGGAGACTAGAGCAAGGGCTGCATGGTGGAGGGGACCTGGGGGAGGGTTTGTAAAACAATGAAAGAATCTTTTCTTTTACTTTTCCATAATTTTTGGACTCATGTACTTATAACTTGTTAGTCAAATTTGTGTCTTCTAGGTTGCAACACCCCCATGATACATCTTCAAGGATATGTACATGTACAGCCAAGCACAATCAATAAGAGTGCATCTGAATTCCAAAATCAATCTCCATAATAGTCTATGTGTTTCCTACTGCCAAAGGGGCCCTTTAGAGTAGTGAGAGAAGATCTTCACCCTGAAACCCACAGCGTCCCTTTTCAGCAGGAAGTAGCTAAGAGAATACGCCGTCCCCTTTTCCTTATGACTCAGGGTGAAGTCTCTCTCAGGGAGGAGTGATAGGGAATGGCAAAGGATACACTGACAAAGAAGATTAATCAGAACTGGCTTTGACAAGCACTGTGGCATTTGGACAAGAACAAACTGGTAGGAGGGTAGAGAGAATAGTGCAACAATGAATGAGTGGAAGCCCAAAATCTCTGTAAATGTTTATGAAAATTAATAAAATATAATTGTAGAAAAAAAAAAAACAACTTCTCAGAGTATTGTTAGAAGAGTTGGGGGGGGGATATATACATGATATGAATGCTTCAATGGTATAATTATTACCTCCCTGTTGTTATGTGCTTTTGAGTCAACTATGACTCAGAGTGAACCCTATGCACAATAGCTCTGACTCTTATTGCCTCTGACATGCTTACCCTCATTTCTCCTGTTATTGTGTTAATCCATCTCATCCGGGGTCTTCCACTCCTGTGCTGATCCCTCCTGGCTACATGCCCAAAGTATGTAAGACAGAGTTTCAAAATCCTTGCTTCCAAGGAGCAGCTTGGTTTCACCCTCTCTCGGACAGACATGTTAGTTCTTTTAGCTGTCCATGGTATTTTCAATACTATTCTGCAGCATCACATCTAAAAGAAAATAAATTCTTTTGTCATCCTTCATCATTGTCCAGCTCTCTAGTGCATAGCAAGTAATTGAGAAGAGCATGACCTGGATCAGACACACCTTAGTCTCTAGACTGACATACTTGCTCTTCAGCACTCTGAAGATATTCCTGAAAGCAGACTTACCTAATGTAATTTGGCTTTTGATTTCCTGACTTCAGATACCAAAGTGTTGATTGTTAAATCAAGCAATCTGTAATTGTTAAAGACTTCAATATCTATCTATCATGGTGCTGTCAATTGGCTCAGTGGTGAGAATCTTTATTTCCTTGATGTTGAGCTTCAAACTATATTGCAAACTACAGTCCTTGAATTTCTGCAGCAAATGCTTCAGGCCCTCCTCAGTTTTAGGAAGTAAGGTTATGTCATCTGCATAATGTAGGTTGTTAATGAGTCTTCCTCCAATCCTGATGCTACATTCTACTTTCATGTAGGATATAAAAAATGAAATATTGGTGTCAAGTTGGTTTCAAATTAGGACAGAGCAAAATCGCCCCCAAGTATTTCCAAGGCCCTAGTGTTTATGGAAGTAGACTGCCTTGTCTGTCTCCCATAAAGATAAATTGAAACTGTTTATCTTTCTGTAGGCAATTAAGCATTTAACTATTATGGCACCAAGATTTCTCCATGAAGATGATCTGTATTCAATTCTCCCACTATGTACTTTACATGAAGTTACCACTTATCTTTCAGTGGAGGCTTATGTGTGATTATGATGCTTAAATCGTAATCACCAGTTTCTTGAATAATACAGACTCAGAAGAAACAGCTAGATCTCTATTTAGGAAAACTCAAAACTCAAGCTGATTGGTGTTAACTTAGAACTGACTCATAACTGACCTGTCAGTGGGCTATAAAATGCATGGAAGGGGAGTGTTAATCTTTCTCTCTTGGAATTTTTGGTGAATTCAAACTACTAGAAAGGTGTCACCTTTGAATTAGCAGCAAAACTCCATAATCATTATGCCATAAGAGCTCACTCTATGAAAATTAGCTGAGGGAAATCCTTTGGATCATATTGCTTTGATCTAAAAATGACAATGAGACTGGTTTGGGGCCACGCAGTATTTCATGATATACATGAGATTGCTATGGGTTGGGGTTTCAATGATAGCTAGTAGTAACAACAAAAACATCACATGCACGCAATACTGCACATTGATTGTCATAACCATTTTGTAGACTATTATTGGAATAGGAGAAATACATGGAATCACTGAACAAAAAAGAATTTGTCAATACCAAAACATTTCAGAAAGCAGAATATGATCAAGAATCAATGTTAATGAAGGAAGAAGTTCAAGCTTCACAGAAGATGTTGGCAAAAAATAAGGCTTCAGAAACTGGTGATATAACAATTCACATCTTTCAACAAACAGGTGCAGCCCTGGATGTGCTCACTAGTCCATGATAAAAAAATTTGGAAGACAGTGACCTGGCCAAGTGACTGGAAGAAATCATATTTCTCCCCATTCTATAAAAGGTGATCCAACAGAATGCAGAAATAATTGACCAATATAATTAATATTACTTGCAAGTAAAATCTTGCTGAATATAGTTTTTAAAGGGATGGTACAGTATATTGATAGAAAAATTCCAGACATTTAAACTAGATTCAGAAGAGGACATTTTACTAGGGATATCAATGCTGATGTCTGATGGATGCTGGTTGAAAGCAGAGAATATCAGAAGGATGTTTATTTGCATTTCATTAATTATGAAAAGTTATTTGATTGTGTGCATAACAAGTTATGGCTGACATTGAGAAGGATGGGAATCCCAGGACACTTAATTGCACTTATATGTACAATTATATCTAGAGACTAAGAAGCCAAATAGACTAAGAGACTTAGAGATTAGTTGTCCAACCCGAACAAAAGAACACTACATGGTTTAAAATCAGAAAACGTGTGCATCAAAGCTGTGTCCTTTTTCCAGACCTCTTCAAATTGTATGTTGAGCATGTCATTTGAGAAACTCCTTCAATGTATATTGGGCATTTTGTAAGGAGGGGCCAGTTCGTGTAAAAGGACATAATTCTGGGAGAGCTGGAGGGTCAGAGAAAGAGTGGAAGACCCTAAACAAGTTGGAATGACATGTTGTTGTTGCTGTTATGTGCCGTCGAGTCGCTTGTGACTCATAACGACCCTATGTACAACAGTCCTAAACTCCGCTCTGTCCTGTGCCAATCGCACTGTCTCTGACACTCCCATCCCAATTATCCCAGTCACTGAATCAATCCACCTCATAGAGGGCCTTCCTCTCCTGCGCTGTCCCTCCACCCTCCCAAGCATGATGTCCCTCTGTAAGGACCGGTCTCTCCTCACAACATGTCCAAAGTATGTTAGATGGAGCTTCAGAATCCTTGCCTCCAAGGAGCCACCCGGTTTAACCCTCTCCAGGACAAATCTGTTTGCTTTCCTAGCAGTACATGATATTCTCAGTACTCTCCAGCACCACAGCTCAAAGGCAACAATTCTCCTTCTATCCTCCTTGGTCATTGTCCAACTCTCTGATGCATAACAAGTGATTGCAAAAACCATGGCCTGTATCAGACTCACCTTAGTCTCCAAAGAGATACCATTGCTCTTCAACACTTTGGAGAGGTCCCTAATAGCAGACTTTCCCATTGCAATGCGCCTTTTAATTTCCTGGCTGCTGGTGCCAAGACTGTTGACTATGGAGCCAAGCAAACTAAAGCTGTGTACAATCTCAATCTCTTCACCATCCATCCTGATGCTGCCAATTGGTCCAGTGGTGAGAATCTTTGTCTTCTTGACATTGAGCCTCAATCTATATTGTAGGCTGCAGTCCTTGACACTCTGCAGCAGGCGCTTCAGGTCGTGATTGTAAAAGTGGGCTGGAGGATATCAGATAGCTCAGATTGGGGATCTGTTCCGATCTATTACTCATATGGGTCTACCTCTTGTAGTTGGCTCAATAGCCCCTAACAACAAAACATGGTCTCTCCTGCAGGTGTTGATTGCCCTACCTGGTACTAGAGCAGGGTTTAGGGCTGTTGTGCATAGGGTCGCTATGAGTCACAAGCGACTCAACAGCACATAACAACAACAACAACAACAACATAGTCTGTCCAGTTCCCCAGCTTCTTCCTTGCCTTGGAAAGACAGGATCTTATCTAGACCCCAGGTTACCTAATATTCATCAGCGATCAAGAACTCAGCTCACAGAATGATTAAAAATTACATGGAAACTCAGAACACTCCAGAAAAGACCAGTAAAGATGCAAGATTATGGGCGACGCAATAAAACAAGCAAAAACAAATCCATTGCTGCGAAGTTGAGACCAAACAATTATGCCCCTTTAGGATAAAGTAGAACTGGCTCATATATACTATTTCCAAAGCAGTAATCTTTATGGAAGTAGCCTCTCCTATCTTTCCCTCATGTGGATGGGCTGAAATCATTGACTCTAGTTTGACAGTAAGTGTGTACTGTGCCAAATGTGTCTTCCAGGTAGGACCCCAAGAGAGTTGCTCGTCCTGTAGGCTTCCTTAGTCTCTTGCATGATATCTTAGCTGAGTCACCAATTTCTGCTGGAATTCCTTTTGTTCACTATTCCGTAGCTCTAGTTCAAGAGCAGGCAATAGAGTTGCCTTGACGAGAAAGTCCTCACTGACTTGGGACCTCTGATCTGGTAGATTCTGCTTGGAAGAACATTCCCAGACACTAAGATAGGTGCCACTTATGTTACCCCTACAGTAAATCCCCAGGAATGTGTCCCCTTTCAGATAAACCACAGAGACACTCTTCAGGCTATTTCCAGAAAGGAACATCTTTCTCTCCTTCCTTATTTCATCCTTTCCCAAAATCCCACCTTTCATACAAAGGGCCCTTCTCTCTCCAGGCCCTGTGAAGAAAGTGATTATTAAAGGAAGCAGCTCTGGAAACACCTACATTTCTTTTCATAGTTGTTCAAGTCCTTTCTTCACATTCCTTCCTGTAGCTACATTCCTCACACCCTGAAATTTTAGTAGTATCTTTGGTAATGAGCGAGTGGTTTCATGGCAGCTGATATTTGGAAGATGAATTGTCAGCACCACTTTGTGTGTGGGGAGAGGTGGGTCATGCTTGGGATGTAGTGGAAAGCTCATTACAGGCTATGTGAGTAGAAATTACCCTGTCCTTGTTTCCAACACAGTCACATTGTTCTCATGTTATAATATGATAAAGTACAAAATGGTTAAATATATCACTGATTTGCCAATATTAGATATAGGTATATAAGACTAACTGGTGGTCCAGCTGCCTGAAGTATTGATTTTACTGTCTAATGGTGGAAAGAGATGTTATCTTGATTAATTGGGAGTCAAAAACAAATGCATCTTCTATTAGATCTCTTGTGGAATTCATCTGAAAAAAAATATCTACATGTGTCTTGAAAATGTCGGAAATCTGAAAGGACAGGGTATGGACAGAGCAAACCACCTCTTGCACCACCTGTCCCTAGGGAAGCTAATGTTTGTGAATACTGAGACTTCTTGGGCTGATGTAAGCTTATCGACATAAAGGTGGATGCGCCCATCTTTTTCTTCTTCTCAATGCACTAAGTGCAGCCTTAAATTCAGAAACTAAAAGGACAGTATCACTGAATGTGGTGCTTTCATTTGATCTGAGTGCTGCCCTCTTTATGTTCTTGTCTGGGTGTAAATGTCCTAGTAACTCTGCCTCTCAGAGGCTGGTCAGTGATCAGGTATGGAGTACAGTAAGGTAACATCTCCCTATCTGTAGACGGGGACAATCTTCAGAAAGCAAACTCACAGGACTACATAATATGCTTCTTAAGAATGAAAGACATTTGCAAATAGACTGCATGATTGCTCAGTTTTGTCTGAAAAATAATTTAACTGACAATTCAAAATTGTTCATTAAAAGGAACATGATGTTTGTGTTTTAATAAACTTTTAAAACTATTCTTTGACTTTAAAATACAATTTTATAGACCATGATAGGCCATGAATTAACAAAATCTCTATTAAGGCTTAATTTTATTTTGTATATTTTCTTTTATTAAGTTCCTCAAACAATATTGAGATGTCTAGGGAATTATTTTTTTTCCTGTCACTTAGATTCAATTTTTCTAAATTTTTCACATTTCTAACTCTTTCTCTAGCTCTTCAACTTTAATATTACCTGTGCTACTGAAACTTAAGGTGAATCTATGCCATTGTAGGGCTGTTAACAAATTGAGTTATTAGCACATGTAGAATACACCTGGCTCCTTCTAGTGGAAGCTTTCATTTATGGACTCTGATATTGGGTAAAGCACATGACATTTGAAAGCCTTGGTATCTCTGGACAGTGCAAACCAATGACTTAGTGATTACCCGTTCAAATCAACCCCAGAGTCACTTCAAGTAACAGCCCTAGCATTCTGCCTTTACAATCTGATGGCCTTGAAGATCTTTGAGAGCAGTTCTGCTCTGCACATGTATGGTCAAACATGAGTTAGATGGAATTGATTTAACATCAACTACCAGCATCAACAAGCCAGTCATTGGCATCCTACTTGCTGTCACTGATTTATTTGCCAAATATTTATTAAAACATATTTATTGAGGTGTGGAGATACAGTGCTTGGGAGCAACTGGATCCTTCTAAATAAAATAAAATAATGTGCTTTGGGGAGCAATTAGATCCATAATAATGTGTTTTGAAATCTATGGGCTCTGAAATCTATGATATGCTAGGTGACCTTGAGATGGGATTGTTATTTTTATTACAATTACTAGATTATTTCTGTCTTTATCAGGGTTATCCTATGCCATCTCACGTTTGTAAAAAGAAATATAAGCTGTAGATGTAAAAGTTCACTTTTTCTATGAATATTTTAATTGACAGCTAGGAAATGTTTTTACCTAAAGAGCTCAGGTTAAAGAATAGCTACAAGGGTCAAGGTCATGTGCTGAGGGTCCCAGGAGGCAGATCTTGCCTATGACTTGAATGAGGTCCCATTTTTCTTGCCAAGAGTCAATGTGTGGATCTTCCTCTAAACCTTATTTTGCATATAAACATTAATCAGTTTCCAGTTGCCCTTGATTTGGTCACAATTCATGATCAATCCACGTGTGTCAGAGTAACACTGTGCCCCAAAGCAAAGCTGAGTTTCAGTTTCCAAAAGTTGAATTTTCCGGAGTCCACCAGGCTTTTCCTCCAAGGCAGTTCTGGCTGGATTTAAGGACCCGGTCTTTTTTGGTAGCTGCTTATCAAGTTAATTATTTGCTAGATCCAGCAAATCTCCACTTTGTTGTTACTAGTTAGTTCATCTCCCCTTTGTTATTATTGCTAGTTGTTTGCCATCAGAACAACTCTGATTTGTTCTGACTCCATGTGTGCAGGATAGAACAGCAGCTTTCTAGGATTTTCAGTGCTGTGATTCATTGAAAGTAGACTGTAGAGCTTGTCTTCAGAGAGTCTCATCATCAGCTCGTTACCAGATCCAACCCATAGCTGACCCTCCAGTGGGTCGAAGAGGCTGTAAAACACACAGGAGCTCCTGCTGGATTTGACCTGCCAGAGAGGCAATTGCCTTTGGATTAACCATTGGGATTCAAATAACCAGAAAGGTGTTGCCATTTGGGGTAGCAGTAGGGCTCCCCACGCACTATCAACATCCATATTTTTAGATCAAAGTGAATCAGACCTTGGCTAAAATTGAATGCATCCATTAGAATCCAATGAACATTTCCTGATTTTCCACTTGTGCCAGCTCAGTGTTACGTGCTGGGGGCTAAAGACACATTGGTCTGTCCTTCTGAGGCTCATAATCTCACTTAAGGTCCTCAGAGAAGCCCTAACTTTATCCTTTTCTGGTAAATTTGAAGGCGAAGCACTGACGTAAACCTTTACTTGCCTATGCATAACAACCTTCTTGATCCCTCTATTTCGGTGTGCTCTATACACTTAGTGAAAAGAATGGCCCAAGAAAGCTGCCCTCAGCACCACACAATTTATAGACAGAAAGTGCTTTAAAGGAGCCAATTTTTAAAGCTTCATGTTAAATTTATGTAGGTTTTCCAAGGAGCTTACTGAGAGGGAGACAAAAAACCAACAATGTAAAATGTCCACAGTGTAGCTACTCAATTATTCCCTTCCTTCTAGCAGGGTGTGTAGGGAGACTCCTTTTCTCTGACCCACTGAAATATTTCACAGGAAAAAAAAAAAAAGAAACACAAATTCCTCCTAAAGAGGCCAATGCACACATCACTGAGGCTCACAGGCAGTGTTAATCAGTTCCCATGCCATCCATCCAAGTCTTCAGGGGACCAAGTAGCTCATTCACTAAGTGGTTAGTGGCCATGGCAACCACCGCTTCGCCAGGCTTCTCTTTCTGCCCTTGTTGGATATGTGTACACATAAAGTTGTGAATGGCAAGGGGCTTGTACTGATCTGACTGAATAAGTCCAAGAAGATGGGCACATAAAAAATCAGAACAATGAGTTGAGCCTGTTTGTTTGACTGATGAGGAAACCAAGAGCTGCAGAAAGAAAAGGATCAGAAGGGTCCACCCTAGATATTCTTTCTTTATACCCTGGAAACTTTGCTTCCTCTTCTATGTCACCCTCACCTCTTCCAGGGTGGGGGAGTCTCTGACTCCTGTGACCTTGCTTGAGCTACTCCTTTCTTGACTTTTGCTTAGCTCACTCTTTCTTACCTTCGAGGCAGTGTTCTTAATGCCTCTACTAATGTTGTTGTTGTTGTTGTTGTTATGTGCCGTCGAGTCACTTGCGACTCATAGCGACCCTATGTACAACAGCCCTAAACTCCGCTCTGTCCTGTGCCAATCGCACTGTCTCTGACACT
>NW_006399808.1:5274746-5275292 GCF_000299155.1 Elephantulus edwardii | reverse complement strand
CTGCATGTCTTTGGAATTGCAGCACAGTTTACCAGTAGGCCACCAGAGCTCCTCATATTAAAATATATATTAATATCTTCAGCTCCCTGGTAAGATAGTCTGTAGCCACTGTGAGACTAATCTAAGACAGGGTATCTCTTGCAGTTGAAATCCACCAGTAGCTCTGTGGCAGCAGAATAGGTGCAAGACTTCTATAAATAAAGATAGGGATAGATATAAACTTAGGGTAGAGAGAGAGGAAAAGGGAGAAGGAGAGGGAGAGGGAGAGAAAGAGGGAAAGGGAGAGGGAGAGGGAAAGAGAGAGGGAAAGGGAGAAGGAGAGGGAGAGGGAAAGAGGGAAGGAGAGGGAGAGGGAAAGAGCGAGGGAAAGGGAGAGGAGAGAGATGATAGAGACCAAGAGTTTCCTCCCATCACAATGTACAGTCTCAGAAACTCAGAGTGTTGCTATGAGTAGGAACCAACTTCACTGATGGTGAGTTTAGAGTTTTGAATATCTAATGACTATAATCTCAGTGAACCAGATGACACAGTTGTTGTTGTTGTTAT
>NW_006399808.1:5262946-5274646 GCF_000299155.1 Elephantulus edwardii | reverse complement strand
TCAGAATCCTTGCCTCCAAGGAGCCACCTGGTTTAACCCTTTCCAGGACAAATCTGTTTGTTTTCCTAGCAGTCCATGGTATTCTCTACTGATAACCCAAATTAAATTAGATCTCACCTCAAATTTTTTTGAAAATACCCAATTATCTCCTAACACTTAACAGAGGGCCCCCATTGTGCAGTAATTAAGTGCTTGGCTGGTGACTGAAAAGTCAGCCTTCTGAAATCCACTCCCTGTTCCAGGGGACAAAGAAGTGGCAGGCTGTTTACCCCAGGATTTCTGGTTCTTGGGAACCTCGAGGGGCAGTTCCAAGTTGTCCTTATGGTCATTATGAGTGTAAATCATGTGGGCCTTTGTTTTAATTCTTAACAATTCCTTATTTTTAACTTTTCATTGGTCCAATTATTCTGAAAGTTCTATGACGGTAATAAATAATCAGTGACTCACCAGATGAAAGCTCCCATTTATCCCAGTGTCTGTCACAAACCTTATATATGATTTTGTTTTCACATGCTCATGCCTGATAAAATTGTATTTTTTTATACTTTTAATAGTGTCTGATAGTATTACAAATTTTATTATGTTGTTGCTATTGTTGGGTGCCATTGAGTTGATTACAAATCGTAAGCATCTATGAACCTTCCCTATCCTGCTCTGTCTTCATGATCTCTGATATGCTCAAGCCCATTGCTACAGTACTAACCCATCTTGATCTTCCCGTCTTTCTCTGACCTTTCGCCTTTCCCATCATGGTGTGTTTTTTCCAAAGACTGACCCTTTCTGACAACAAGCTAAGTGTAGGTGAGAGAAGTTTTACCATCCCCTTTCCCTAGGCAAACTCTAAGGCTCTCCAACTTTGGTATTTGTTGCTTCCATATGCATAACTAATGCACAAAATAATAACTTGTTGACTACTTGTGATTGAAAACTTATTGTAAAACTTCTGCAACAGTAAAAAAATCACCTGTGTCTCTATGTACACACACATATATACAGATAAATAATATCTGTTGGTTTCAAGCTCTGGGACCTAACGTCAAAAGACAGATAAGTAGAAAGGAAAGACAGATATAGAGTGGAGAAGTAAGGCTAGCATAAGTGGAAATCTAAGACTCAGACCAGGGATTCAAGTCTGTCTTGAAGTGAATTAGTCCCTCATCTCTTCTAAGTCTCCAGCTTCACTGAGATGCAGTAGGGGAAGCTAGCACCTGCAGTAGACACTGGAAAAACTGAAGCAGAAGGTTTATCAGGAATTGAAGGAGGTGTAAACCATACTGCTACTCTCTACCAATGAGATGAGTGGCAGGTAAATGGCATGTGTACATAGTAGTGATCATCTGTGGGGATGGTCACTGACCTCTTGCATGTAAAGGAATCCACTGACCTTCAATGTCACCTTCCAAGCCTCACACAATGTCTCTTGTGGCCCACATCACAATGGAAACAAGTGGAGAAGAAAGTTCTAAGACATGAAGTTTTAGCTATTGTTAGGAGTCATTGAATTAGTTTCAACTCATGAAGAGTACAACAGAGAGAAAACATTGCCCCTTCTCACATCATACCGCTGTGCTGGAATCTGTTGTGGAAGCCACTGTGCCAGTTCGTCTCACTGAAGGTTTTCTTCCTTGTATTGCTGATCCTTTACTAAGCATGATACCCTTCTTCAAAGACTGGTATCTCCTGATAAGATGTCCAAAGTATGTGAGACAAAGTCTGACCATTCTTACTTCTAAAGAACATTCTGCATCAATGTCTTCTAAGAAAGATTTGTTTGGGTTTTTTGAGTCTATAGTATGTTTGTGCTGGAGAAGAGTATTGAGGGTACCATGGACTGCTAAGAAAACAAACATATTCATCCTGGAGAGGGTTAAACCAGGCTGCTCCCTGGAGGCAAGGATTCTGAGGCTTCGTCTGACATACTTTGGACATGTTGTAAGGAGGGACAAGTCCTTGGAGAGGGACATCATGCTTGGTAGGATGGAGGGACAGCCCAGCAGGGGAAGACCCTCTATGAAGTGGATTGATTCAGTGACTGGGGTAATTGGGGTGGGTGTGTCAGAGGCAGTGTAATTGGCACAGGATAGAGCAGGGTTTAGGGCTACTGCACATAGGATCGCTATGAGTTGCAAATGACTTGATGGCACATAACAACAACAACATAGTATGTTTAATATTAATTTTATGGCTTGGGACAGGTGCACCTTAGTCTTCAACATGACTTCCTTGCTCTTTAGTTATTTAAAGAGATACATTCCAGAAGATGTGCTCAATGCAATATACTGTAAAACTTCTTGATGATTGCTTCAATGGAAATTGATTGTGGAATGAATCAAAATCTTTGGCAAATTCAATCTTATTTTGACCTTTATCATGATGTTGGTTATTATTGACCCATTTATAGGATTTTATTTTTAAATTCAGCTTAGCTAACACACACAAACACAGCACCACCAAAGTCCCCCTCTTATTAAGTTTAATTCCATACACATCCCTGTTAACTGTTCCTTATGAAACACAATAGCAAAACAGAGGGAGAGACTCTAATACTTCCAGTAAACCTAACCACCCTCAAAATCAATGGCCTTCCAGAGCATTAGCAAAACAAGCCGTATCCAATGTCTTTCCTGAGCAATTGTCCATAATTTTTTCCCTTTTTCTTGTCATTATACCTCTTAGCTGTAAAACTGATTTCTTTTCTATTCAAAATTTTAATACTTTTTCAAATTTTTCTCCCATCAAACCTTATGTTAGAGGTAGAAAATAATTATTAAATTCCTGTGAGAGGCTCAGATTTTGAAATTTTGAGTTTTCCCAAGACCTAAAGTGATAGTTTGAATCCTATACATTTTAAAATTACTAAACAATAAGCTCTTGTGGCCTAGTGGTGAGAAATTGCTCTGCAATCCTGAAGGCACACAGTTGGAATCCATCAGCTGCTCCGTGGGAGAAGAATGGTCAATCTCCTCCAACGTGATGGAATTGTCTCTAAAAACCTGCTGAAGGATCAGGTATTGGATCAGTTCAGACTTGGTACACAACAACCAGCACACAGAAGACTCTTTTTTAGATTGTCTTCATTACTCAAAGAGATAATTCATTTATATGATTCTTTTGGACAGCATGGAATGCAACAGATACTATAGCAAAGAATTAACCAGGTGATATTTCCAAAGGAGAGTTGTTATACTTTCCATTTTCTTGCACATAATGACTTTTCTGTGTTTACCCAGAGCTTTGGAAAAAAGTGTCCTTATGCCTTTTCTTCCATATGAGTCTGTGTGTGCTTAAAGAGAGAGAATGGCACTCTTTGCTCTTGTGCCTCCTCTGAGCACCCACACAGAGGGTGCCCTCTTTGCAAAGCCATGCCCAACAGACAATAGTTTCATGTCACAGAAAATGGCCTCCTAGAATACAACAAAACCCCCCCCTGAAACACAAGAACCATTTGCACAATCAAATGGTGAAGGAGGTTCTTAATAAAACCATAAGGTGGCCAGAAGAACTACCTCCCCTGAAAAGGAAAACTTCAGTGAGAACCCCCAAAGGACCCCTAGGCTGGCTCTCCAAAGCACAGGAGCCATTCCAGGCCTCTGTAGCAGCGCCTGGAGTCTGCTGCAATTGACTGTGAAGAAGCGCTTGGCTAATTCAGTTGCCTGGGCTCTCTCTGCCCTGCTCTGACTGACAGGCCGGGCCCCTGCTCAGCCCTGAAAACCTGCATCAGGGAATGACATACAGTTTGATAACATAAGATGCTCAGGTTTTTTGGCTCAAGTGAGATGTTCAGAGCTAATAGTCCTGTGAGCTGAGTTTTAGCTGCGATCTGCACCTTGAGATATCCGTTATGTCTGGCTCAGGAAAAAGCGAAAAGAATGAGAGCTTATTTCTCGAAAGGTTTCCGATGAGCAGCATTTGTCACTGAAGGGGAAGATGGGTATAATTAGCTTGTCAGTCTGGTTTGGGCTGAGCAGGCTGTCTCTGCTAAGAAAGATGGACTAACTGCCAGAACTACTGACAGGCAGTCGATAGCGCAGCAATTAATGTCATAAATAATTCCAGAACCAATTACATCAAAATGGACTCAGAGCTTTAAAAAGGTACAGAATTCTCTTATTCTTCCTGCTAACAGCAAGAAGCAGCTTTCATTTTTCTCTGTAATTACTTTTCATTGTATATAGCAATACAGCCGAGCTTTTCTGAGCATATTTAAGCCTTGTCTTTCCGGAGCCTCTTCCCCCACCGCCAGCCTCCCCTCCTTCACCCCACAGGACAAGGCTTTTCCAGTCGATCTTCGCTGCCGGCGCAGAAGGGTGAACGGCTCATCTTTTAACTTGCCTGTTGGAGGCGAACTCTAGATACACCTACATGATTAAGGGCCAAGTTTTCTGAAATGTCATGGACAATAACAGCCCAGTGCCCCAAACAATGGCATTTGGAAATGAAGACATTTGTGAAATAAATGGATTTGTCTTATTATTTTAAAGGTTGCTTTGACTTTGCTTACACTGGATTTATTGATTTCTCCCCCTTTCTCCTTCTTCCTCTTTCTTTCCTCTTCTTTTTGTACAGTTGCCGACGGAGAAGCCAGGCCAGGCTATTCCCTCTGTCCTGCAAGCACAATTCAGCATCGCCCATGTGTACTAATGGGCACTTTTCTGTAAAGAAGGACGATCCGTCTCTTTAGCATAGCATTTTGCTTAAAAGCTATTCTCTTGAGCTGTCTCAACTCTTCAGCTAGTTCTCTGTGTATTTCAGTCCATATATAGATAACACAAAGGCAATTATACCCATAATAGCAACGACATACTAGATGCTACTAGTGCTAATAGTCTTTGTTTCTTTTTTTTTTTTCCTTCCTCTAGCCCCATCAGTTACCTCCATGGCTGGCTGAGAGAAAGGATGGTATTGTGGGAAGGCAAATTACCAGAGTATTCATTCACAGCTTTTGTTCCAGGCCTGACAAACACTTCCAACTTTTCAACCATGGTGGCATTTATTCCAGAGGGACCAGGGGAAATGGCTCCTGAAGCTCCCACTGTTTCAAAGCCAGAAACAGCTGCTGGTGTCACTTGCAGTTTGCTGAGCATGCTCTGGTGTGGCGCTCCTGCAGCTGATGGCCCTCCCTTTAGCAGTAGGTGTCACTGCGGTGAGCGGTAATTACAGCGCACGATTTTAGAGGACATGGGATAATTAGGCCAGCTCGCACAGGCATAAACACTGACATTTACCATCTTAAAAACTAGAGTTGTCGGCATTTTTCCTCTCTCCCAAGACCACAACAATAGCAACCTCACCAACAAAGGCCTATTTTTAATAGAACAAAGGGTCTTTGCAGTTGGGGGTCTTTGGCTGGGCACATGGCACTTGACAGTGAACTGCTAGTGATCCCCACTGACCACTTGGGAAAGGATCAGTCAAAGGCTATGTGGCTCATTGTCTCACGTGTGCACTTTCACCAGGGATCCTGTGAGATTTGCACTCTAGACATGAATGGTTGAGGAAGCCCGTGGGCATGATAAATGCATCCAAACAAGAGCATCTCTTCTCTTTCATTGTGGGCTCGGTAAGAGACAGTCTCTCAGGGATTCCTTCATGTAGGGATTAGTGCCTCCACTGCAGCAGCATCAGATAGCTCTTCTGGTTATTCAGTCAGTCAGTCAGACAAGAAGAAGGAAGGTGATGCAAAAATTCTATTCCTTATCCATCTTGAATAGAAATAGAACTTGAGCAGAAAGGCAATACTATCTAGGTAGCAGGAAGTGAGCTTCAGTAAGTAACCATCTTGCCTCAACTGCAAAGCTGCAGAACTATAAGGATCTTAGTTCAAGTCCCAGCATGGACACTATCCCATTTAAAGGATACTCAGTTTTCCCTGCTGTAAAATGGATAAAACGTCTGTGTCATACAATTGTTATGAAGATAAAATGAATAAAAAGAACCAAACCATTGAGCACTCAGAGAGACTTTGATAAGATCGCAGTTATTATTATTATTTATTATTATTATTTACAAATGTCCTAAATAGGAAATTCTGACCTCAAAGAAGAAAGGAGACTCAAGCTCAGGTTTTTGTTCTTAGGAAATACAACATTGCTTACATGAGAAATTCTGGTGACTTTCTGAATTTGCCTCCCAGCAACCACTCTCAAAGGATGCTATAGATTTAAGGAAGAACTTCATCAGGTGGAAATTATATCCCAGCCTTTTGTATGTGAAACTCCCCAAAGAATGTTAATGTTGAATTTAAAAAGCAAACAAACAAAACCAAAAAAAATAAACTAACAAGAAAACACACCACAATCAAAAACCCAAAACGTGACCACAAATGTGGAGACATTTGTACTGTGCACGATCTTTCCATTTCTCTACAGTGAAAGTTCCAGCCTTGTGTGGCCCTGGAGGGGGCTGTTGGGAACAGAACCATGCATTCCTGTGGTCTGATACAGAAAGGCAAGGAGGAGCAGTGGAAAGATATGGAAATAAAATATTCTTTGCTCAGGTTTGTTGGCATACCAAGGTCCCCTGGTTGAATCTTGGATTTGTTTGAGATATTTCAATCACTTTAGGGTAGTTTTCCTGCCAGAGATGGTCCAGGGGACATATATACTCTCAATACCACTTCTGACTTCAGACCTTTATAAAATTAGGAATTAGATTTGGCAGAGATTTAGATTGTAAACTTCTGAAGGTATACAGAAGATGAGTGGAAAATACCAACTCTGATGCATTTTCAATGATGCTGCAAGGGACTGAACATTTATCAAACTCTTCAAATAGTTCAGTCATTCTGCATATTTCAGAAAGTCCTCAGACCCACCTTAATGTCACTTCAACTAGTACCTCGCCTATTCTTTTCACTTTCCAGGTCTGCTTTTTTCTAACTTCCATACCAACACCTTTGTATTCTTCTCGGGATGTTCTAATGATACCTCTTTCCACAAGAGTGCCAGCTTTATAAGAGTAAAAATATTTGTGCATTTTTGTCAACATATTCCCACCTCCCAGAATAGTCAAACAATGTAGCTTTCAGAAGGGTGGAGCTCTACAAATCCTCAGCAGGAACAGCAGCAGCCCAAAGATGTTTCCTGTAAGGTTAGACATGCCTCCACTATCCTATATCTCCTGTCAATTCTAACACCACCAATCTATCTCAGAGCTCTCACTACTCTACTTCTAGGATCACTAATACTTTACAATGGCCACACAACAGTCACAGACAGTACTCGTGGCTATAGGATTTACAGAGAGCTTTGGTGCCCTCGTGGTATGAATCTGCACTGCAATCCTCAAGGCATGCAGCTCAAATCCACCAGGTGCTCCACTGAAGAAAGATGGACAACTTCCTCTCGTGGGATTAACTACCTCAGAAAACCCTCTGGAGAGTCAGCTTTGGGTTGATTCCGACTCTACCGTGCATAGCAACAACTAGTGGTCCAGGGGTACAGATTTGCACTGCCAACCCAAAAGTATGAGATTAGAATCCATCAGCCCCACGGGAGGTAAAAGGGCAACCTCCTTCTGTGCTATTTATAGCATCTGAAAACCCTCTAGACAGTCAGCTAGGAGTCAGTCCTGACTCAATGGCATATAATAACAGCTGGTGGCTAAGTCATAAGGAGTTGTGCTGCCAGCCTAAAGACAGATCGTTGGACTCTGCCAGCTGCTCCAAGAGAGAAAGATTAGCAGCCTTTGAAAACCCATTGATGGGTCTGTTATGAACTGGTTCTGACTCAGGAACTTCTAACAACACAATGGGGTGTTTTAGGGAAGTAACAGCTTACAATTTAGGTCAGAGACATTTGGGATACAATTCTCCAAACAAAACACCTTCTTTTCAGGAGCACTCAAAAGCAGGCCTCCTTCTGACCTTGTGGTTTCAGGACCCTCTACTCAGGAAAGGGCTGCAAAGCTCTCTCAGTTTAGTTAATCAGGTGCCCCTCCCCTTCCAGCGCTTGTTTCTGACTCTGCAGCAGATCTGCTGTAGCTCTGTCTCCCACTGTCCCTATTCTCTTCCACCTCCACCTCACTGTTCTGTCTTGGTTTTGCTCCATCTTGCATCATAATCACTGCTAAAATGGGCATATCACACTCCGCTTTTTTTCTTCTTCTTCTTGATACAGTGAAATTCTCATTTTCTTCCTCTAAACTCAGCGTAATGCTCAGTTTTAGACCCAATAGGATGGCAAAACTGGCCAATCCCCATGTCAGTGGCCTACACTATTCATTTATAAGTTCCTACCCAATGAAGAGCTATTTGCCTTATTTACATTTTTAGAAAGAGATCCGCTTCTGAAGGTGTGTCACAGTCACCTCACATGTATGTGGTCTTATCCAGCCACGCAATAAACCGAAGCCAATAGTAACATCCACACTAAATAATCCACTATAATCGCATGCATGGAAATTTGGGAAACATTTTTTGAATGAATGCAGATAACTGAATTTAAGTTAAACTTTTAAAAATATCAGATATTTGAAGATCCCTACATGGTTTTTTTTTGGGGGGGGGCGGTGGAGAAACTTAAATTTTTTTAAAAAAATAATAAACACCAACTTACAAAATTTCACGTTAATTTTCATTTCCTCAAACCACCAAACTCTAGCTTAATTGGATCAATTCATATTATTGCTTATCAGGTTTGCTATAAACTCAGGCTTTGGAAGCCAATTAAAATTAATTTTTTGAAGTGACAGAAAGAAAGGTAAAGAGAATGTATAGTCCACTTCTTCTGGTTGGTTTGAAATCCATAACCCTACATTGTATGTCATATTATATTCTGAATTTTGAAGATTACTAGAGATATCATTGTGAATACATCTTTGAGTGACATTTCCTTCATCAGTGTTTTTTATGTCATCTATGAATTGATAACTAGATGTTCATTGTCGATAATATTTATAACAGTTTTTTAAAGTTATCTTTGAAGTCATAATAATTATACATAATGCATTAATATTGATTACTGCCTACAGTTCTGTACTTCTTGCCTAAGCAAAATTGCACTTTCATGGAATTATTATACTTAGTAGGTGGACATTTTCTCCTTCTTGTTGTCAAGATCCATAAATAACCCCATATCAATAGCAGATAAACCTCTTTAACTCCTGATATAAAAAGTCCTCTGAATGAATACCCTGAAGTAACATTTGAGTTTATTATTTCTCTTTAACAATCTGGAATAAGACATCAATTACAAAGTTATTTGGAGGAAGGTGAGGTAAGAAAATGTGCATCAATAAATGAACGAAAACCCATGCTCTCTGTAAACTTTCACAAGATTAATATCACAAGTAAGAAAAAAGAAAAACAATCACAAGACTATCACAAGAAAAAAAGAAAACACTATTGCCGTCAAATGGGAAGCAACTCACAGCTGACCCTCCAGTGGGTTGTCAAAGGCTGTCTATCATGTAGGAGGAGATTGCCCATATTTCTCCCATACAGCAGTCAATGGATTCAAACTGCCTGCCTTTGGGCTAGCAGCACAACTTCTTACCCACTAGATGACCAGAGCTTATTAGTATTTGAGAATATCATCAGGAGAATTTGAGCTTATTAACATAGGAAAATATCACAAAGAAGAATTCTCTACAATCAGCAGAGAAGATACAACGCAACTCACTTCACAAAAGAGGCAACACGCTATTTGGACTATCTTCTTGTTGTTGTTGTTATGTGCCATCAAGTTGCCTGCGACTCATAGCGACCCTATCTATGTACAACAGCTCTAAAGGTTGCTCTGTCCTAAGCCAGTCTCACACCAACCCCGAATGCCCCAGTTACTATTTCAATCCATCTCCTCCAGGGTCTTCCTCTTCTGAGCTGTCCCTCCACCTTTCAAAGGATGATGTCCTTCTCCAAGGACTAGTCCCTCCCGGCCATGAGCACAAAGTATGTGAGATGGACTATCCTAGGGGTAGCAGAATACAGAAATGAAATCTAGATTCCAATCAACTAATCTGTCAACTTTGTGCTCACCTACGTCCTATGGTTGGTTTTTAGCTTGAGTTGACCATATATTTAAAACAATTTCAAATGCATCTCAAAAATAAATGAGAAAATTTTGTATTTTTTTTATACTGAAAAAATTGAGTCCAGGTTTAAAGAGCAAAAAAGAAACATTTAGTTTAAAATTCTATAAAAAGGAACACATGAATATTTAAAGGGACTTGGTGCTTTTATTGAAATACTCAGTGTTTAATTTTGACATTTTTGTTGTTGTTCTGTATCTGGGCAAATATACAAATATGTTCTATATGTTGGGAATGTTAAGGGTCTATTTTATAATTAAAGAAAATAAAATTTAAAAACAGAGAAGATGTTGAAGATGATTATGATGGCAATTGCATGCATCTGAGGAGTGAATGATGAAGAAAGCACGAAGAGAAGAGCACTACCATTTTCCGTGTGTGTGTGTGTGTGTGTGTGTGTGTGCGCGCGCACGCGCGCACGCACACGCGCTTATATGGTATACACACACATGCATTGCATAGGGTAATTATCATTCCTTTGATCTTTTAGTAAACTGACATTTTAGAGTTCTTATTGCATCATTCGAAGGAGCTCTGATGGGCTAGTGGTAAGAAGCTGCACTGCAATCGCAAAATCATCTATCAGCTGCTGCACAGGAGAAAGATGGGCAGTCTTCTTCTGTCCAATTAACTGCCTCTGAAAATCTACTTGAAGTCAGCTTTGGATCTGTTCTGACTTGACAGCACACAGCAATGACAGCATGGCATCATTTGGCATCTCACACCTAGTGGTGTGTGAAACCAGTAGATTCTTTAGACTGTCCATTCATTCAAGTGAATACATTGACTTGAACTAGAAGTCTGCTGGTTCTAGCTGCTCCTCGGTAGAAGGGTGGACAATCTTCTCTTGTGCAACTTGCTGCCTATGAAATCCTGATGGAGAGTCAGCTATAGGTGCTTCTGATTTGACATAATCAACAAGAACAATACAGTATTTAAGGAGCCATCATCATGCAATTCCTAATCTAATCTAAATGGCAGCAGTTAAATTCTGGTAGCCTTTTCATGGGAGAAAAATGGGCAGTCTCCCCAGATACAGTTTTACAGCCTTGGAGGGTTGTTAGGATTTGGAATTTACTTAAGCACAGTGATCTTCTTGGTTTTGTTTCCTTTTAGAATACAGTAAGTAGTAAATGCTCTCTTTAATACTTAGAATACTCTGTTTTTATTCAGTATTTTTGAGTCAGAATCAATCTATAGCTGACCTACCAGCAGATTCTTCCTATATTCCTCTTACCTTCTCTAATCTAAAGGCAATCTAATCTAATCTACTCTTTTACAAGCTTGGGAAATTTGCAGCCTCAAATAATAAAACAGTGTATTGATCTTGGACTTTCAGAGGTATAGAAGGCATGGAGGAGGTTACTCATCTTTCTTCTGAGGAGCTGCTAATGGATTAAAACTGTGCTCCTTTGTGTTGGCAGTGCAACTTCTTACCACTGGACCACCAGATCCCCCCCCCCAATGTAATTGTATATTGTTGTTGTTATGTGCCTTCGAGTCGTTTCCGACTCATAGCGACCCTATGCACAACAGCCCTAAACCCTGCTCTATCCTGCGCCAACCGCACCACCTCTGACACACCCATCCCGATTACCCCACTCACTGAATCAATCCATCTCATAGAGGGTCTTCCCCTCCTGCGCTGTCCCTCCACCCTCGCAAGCATGA
>NW_006399808.1:5241023-5258391 GCF_000299155.1 Elephantulus edwardii | reverse complement strand
GTCTGTCAGATACTCCTCTAAATCTGAACATTCAGATTAAGACAGACTAGGAAGAAGGATTGGCCACCCACTTCTGAAATAACAGGCCTCTGAAAACCCTATGCACAACAGATGACACAGAGGCTGCAATAAAAGGTGATTGTGAGAATGATGCAGAACTATACCATGTTTCCCTCTGTATTAGGACACAATCAATCAGAATTGACTCAATAGGACCTAACAACGCCACCACGACTATACCTTGTAATAATTACATTAGCTTGAGGTAGATGTGCACTTTTATGGGATTGTCACAGGCCCCTGAAATTGCTACCTAAAAGAAATAGAAGCAAAATGTAGAAGGATCAGTACTTGAGATTATTTCATGTCCACATGCAGCAGAGAACTCAGCTTGTTAGAGAACATATAGATAATATTCTCTGTGTTTAATATCTGTCATTAAAATGACAGTAATAAAGCCAAAAACCCAAAAAGAGGAAATCAGATAGGTCCTATAGATTGTTACAGTGAAAAGCAATAAAAGTGAAATCAATCACAAATTGTGGCAATAGATAATTTAACAAGTACTAGAAATTAAATGAAAGGACATTTCCAGCACTTAGCCCCTCTTGTGGGAGGATGAACATCCCTTCAGAATGCAGACTGCACACTGAACAGTCTAGGGTGTATATGGGTGGCGGAGAAGAAAGAAAAATTATTTAAATGAGATTTAAATTGCTTTGCTTCCTCATTCTCTGAAGGCTTTCCTGTCATTACATTGCTATATTTGCCCTCAACATTCTCACACAGTATGAGTTTCCTGGCTTTTCCACCTTTGCTCAAGAAGAGAGCCCTTACAATTTGGGTTGCTGGCGCCTAATCATCAGCATATTGTTAGGGGTCATTTTGGCAATGACTTTCTGGAAGACGGACAATGTGAAGAGAGCCTGAAGACAAATTCAATGAGTTAGACATCTGTTTAAGGCTTGAATCTGTTAAAAGTGGTCATGGTCTTGAGCTCAACAAATCTGAGCTTCAAAATCCTATCTAGTGCTAAGATCTCATAATTCTATTGTTATGGATAATCAGTATGAAGAACAGAGTTCTAATACCATGGCTTTTTGACTCTTAACAGTGTGGTTATTGACTCTGTGCATACCTTGAATGTAGATATCAATATTTTCCCAAAAACCCTTTGAGGAACAGAATTATAATACCATGGTTTTTTGACTAACAGTGTGGCTATTGACTCTGTGCATACCTTGAATGTTGATATCAATATTTTCCCAAAACCCCTTTTTATTTTGAATTAATAAACTAGTTATTAAAGGTAGTGGAAAGTTTTCCACCCTCTGTGGATTGTAGTTCATTGCAGTGATCTGAGTAAAAAAATAAATTTTTTTCATATTTTTATTGGTTTGTATACAATCATTCATATACACTTTGTTTCATGTATGTACATTGTGTTTTATACAGTCTTTTATTTATGTTGTATTTTGTTCACGTACATTGTGCTTTATATAATAATTTCTATATATTGTACTTTATATAACTAATTACTATTGATCTAGACCTCCAATCATTCCATCTTTCACATCTTCACTGAATCTTTCTTCTTCCTTCACTCTCCTATTTGTCCTCTGACTTCTACTCTCCTAGGGATTTCCTTCCTTTCCTTTTTTCCACCCCTTTACCTCTTCCGCTTTCCATTTTGAATATTTATACACATATCCCTCACTTATCCTTCTATTTTTACAATGATCTTAATGTAGAAGTTATCCTTATGAGACTGAGTCATTTCACAGCGTAATACTTTCTAGTCTCTTCTATGTTATATAGAGTTTTATGAAATCATTGTTCCTTAGTGCTGCATAGTATTCAACTACATGAATGTACCACAATTTCTCAATCAATTTGTTTGATGATGGGCATTTGGGCTGTTTCCATTCCCTTGCTATTTGAATAACACTTCCACGAAAATAGATGTGCATATCTCTGTTTATGTTTCTATTCTTACTTCTATAGAGTATATATCTTTTTTAAAACAATTACTTTTATTTTTTAATTTTATTCTGGTTTATTTACAAAATTTGAATACATTGTTTTTCACAAAAGATCCTTCCCATTTCCTTCATCCCACATACTCATCGAATTGTCCAACCCCATGATTAACACCCTACCTCTCACATCCTCACCCCGCTATTTCCACTCTCCCTCCCCCTGCCTTGGATTCTCATACTCATTCTACAATAGTGGTATTATACAGTGTGTGTCCTTGTGGGACTGAGTTAGTTCCATTGTTTGGAATATACCCCAAGAAACTGAGAACTGAGGCTCAAATGGAGACTTGTACACCAATGTTTATAGCAGCATTATTTACCATTGCAAGAACATGGAAATAGAGTTTATTTCTAGCAGTGGAATTGCTGGGTCATGAGGAAATGTCATTCAGAGTGGTTGTACCATTTTATCCCACTAGCAGTGCATGAAAGTTCCAATCTCTCCACATCCTCTCCAGCATTTGTTGCTTGCTGTCCTGTTAAACCTTGTTACTGGTTACTGGAGTAATATTATGTATCTCATTGTTATTTTGATTTATACCTTTTATTGCAAGTGATTCTGAGCATTTCTTCATGTATCTATTGGCCATCCAAATTCTTTATGAAGATTCTTTTCATCTCTTTTGCCAGTTTGGTGATTGAGTTATAAGTCTTTTTCTTGTGGAATACCTAAATTTTGTAAACCTTAACTTACAAAATCTTTGTCTGAAATAACATTGCCAGATGTTTTAGTATCAGTCTGTAGCCTTTAGTTCTAGGGTTGTTTTGTTTTTGTTTTAGTTCTTAGGTTTCCTTTCTTTGGGTTGAAATAGTTTTACTTTTTTAAATTGTACTTTATTCATTTGTATGCCTCCTGGATTTCATGGGAAGCTTACAAACCATACTAGTTTTCCCCACAATCACTTATAGATAATAAGGACCAATGAATGATGCCAGTTAACTTTTAAAAATATTTACATAAACATTGTGCATGTTCCTATTCTCTTACTGGGCCTCACTGGTGGATTTTTCTGTGTACTGAGCTGACTTAACTGTGAAAAAGTTTACCCACAACCCTTACATTGATAAGGTTTCTTTCTCTCCTGTGTGAATTCTTGCATGTACAGTTGGAGAAGAAAGGTAAAAAAGGTTTTCCCACATTCCTTAAATTGATAAGGTTTCTCTCCTGTGTAAATTCTTTTATGTACAATTAGAGAGTAAAAGTGAGAAAAAGTTTTCCCACATTCCTTACATTAATAAGATTTCTCTTCCATGTAATTTCTTCTATGTGAAGTGAACGTACTTATTTTTGAATATGTTTTCTCACATTCCTTAAATTCATAAGGTCTCTCTCCTGTGTGAATTCTAATATGTAGTGAGGCTGAGTGTGAAAATGTTTTCCCATTTTCCTTACATACATGAGGTCTCTCTCCTGTGTGAATTCTCCTATGTGAACTGAGGCTCCTTGCATACAAAAATGTTTCCCCATATTCCTTACAGTCATAGTCTCCCTCCTGTGTTAATTCTAAAATGTTTAATGAGGCTACCTGACTGAAAAAATGTTTCCCCACATTCCTTACATTCATAAGGACTCTTTTCTGAGTATATTCTATTATGTTGAGTGAAGTGGTTGATTGGATGAAGGTTTTCCCACATTCCTTACTTACATAAGGTCTATCTCCTGTAGGAATTTTCTTCTATGTGAAATCAGCTTACTTGACTGTGAAATGTTTTCCCACATTCCTTCCATTCATAAGGTTTCTGACCTGTGTGAATTCTCCCATGTTCAGTGGCACAAGTTAAGAGCATGAACGTTTTCCCACATCCCTTATATATAAGGGCTCTCTCCTGAGTGAATTCTTCTATGTGTGATGAGCTGACTTGATTGTGAAAATGCTTTTCTTCAATAAGTTTCTCAGCGATATGTGTTGTTGAATGTCTCCTCAAGTAGTCCTCTTGTTTTTTTCTAAATCTTCTTTGCCACACTACATTGAAATCTGTTGTAACATGGAAGGCCAGGAATGGGTAGTGCTTAATGATTTCATCTGTGTATATCCACGGGATAAGCCTCTCTATCACTAATGTTTTTAATACCTGCAAATTCTGTATTTTTCACAATTTCCATCATCTCATCCCTATGGAGTTTCTTTTGAGCAACATTCAGCAAATTCTATTCTTCCTGACTGAAGAGGATGACCATATCCTCAGGGAACAATGGCTCCATTTCCTTCTTCCACCTTCTAAAGTTCTACTAGAAAGTCTTCCTTAACATTAAGATATTTCTGGAGAAGAATATTCCCAGTGGGAGAACACCACAGAGTAATTTGGAGGCAGATGAATAACAGTTGGTCCACATTCACTAAACAGTGGCTGAAATCTTCCCTTGAAATACACAGAAATAAAAGATGATTCCTCTTTATCCTCAGCTGCCTGCAATAGATACACTTGAACCACACTAGAAACCTGTGAATGAGCAGTGGCACATGTGGGTCTGCTCCACCCGCTCAGAAACGGAGGTTCATGAGGTTGACAGGAAGTCTCAATCTCCAGGAGAGGCCAGGGGTAGACACATGAGCAGGAGCTGTGTTTTCAGACTCAGGAAAGGAGATGCTGTTGCCTCTTCAATGACCAACCCAAATGGGAGTGGAAAAGTTTTTTTATGCACACATAGGGACTTGATTTTCAGAAAGTCCCATTAGTCATTTTCGTCCTCTCCTAATTGTGCATCTGGCTATATTTATAAGCCTATTGATGCCATATCATAATGGCTTATTGTTGTTGTGTACTGTCGAGTTGGAACTAACTTCCTGGGGTTTTCAGAGGCATTTAATTGCAAGGGAAGAGATTACCCATCATTTCCCTACAGAGCAACTGGGGGATTCCTATCTTTACATTGACAGCACAATTCCTTGCCACTAAGCTCTAGTGGTCAAGTGGCAAAAAGGGGCACTGCAATGCCAAAGGTACATGGTTTAATTCCATAAGGTGTTTCATGGGAGAAAAATGGGCAATCTCCTTTCAAGCAATTACTGCCTCTTAAAGCTCATTGGAAGGTCAGCTATGAGTTGATTCTGACTTGATGGTACAGGACAACAGAAATGCTTGCCATAGGCTAGGGCTTCTAAGTTTGGTCCTAGTTTGTCTTTTAAGATCATTGAGTTTGAGTTTTACCTTTTGGTTACTGATCCACTTGAGTTGACTTTTGTGTTTGGTGTAAATGTGGATTCTGATTCTGTTCTCTACAGAGAGATGTTCAGTTTTGCCAGCATCATTTGTTGATGAAGTTATCATTTCTGCATATAGTAGGTGGTGTTCCCTTGTAAAATACCATTGGTAAATGGTTAATAAATTTATTTCTGGGTTCTCAATTTATTCCATTGGTAAATGTGTCTGGTTTTGTACCAATACCATGTTGTTTTGCTTACTATGACTGTGGAGTATGTGTTGAGATCAGGAAATGCTATGCCTCCCATTTAACTATTATTTTTCAGAGGATTTTTGCTCATGGTCTCTTTCCTTTCGAAATGAAATTATAAATTTCCTTTTATATCTTTTTGAAGGTAAGTGTGGTATGTGTATTAGGATTCATTGAACGTGTAGATTTTCTTCTCATATCAAAATGTTATAAAACTAGAAATTAATAGCAAGAGGATAAAGGATAGAATGCCACCTATGTGGCAGATAAAGAACATCTTGTTGGAGCATTATGGGTCTATAGGGGAAAAAAAGTAAAATAAAGTTTCTCTGAATGAGTAAAAGTTAAATACAACATATGTAGACCTCTTTGTTGTTGTTGTTGTTGTTGTGTGCCGTCGAGTTGTTTGCCACTCATAGCGACCCTATGCACAACAGCCCTAAACCCTGCTCTATCCTGCGCCAACCGCACTGCCTCCGACACACCCATCCCGATTACCCCAGTCACCGAATCAATCCATCTCATAGAGGGTCTTCCCCTCCTACGCTGTCCCTCCACCCTTCCAAGCATGATGTCCCTCTCCAAGGACCCGTCCCTCCTGGAAACATGTCCAAAGTATGTCAGACAAAGCCCCAGAATCCTTGCCTCCAAGGAGTTGCTTGGTTTAGTCTTCTCCAAGATGAATCTGTTTGTTTCCCTGGCAGTCCATGGTACATTCAGTACTCTTCTCCAGCACCACAGCTCAAAGGCATCAACTCTCTTTCTGTCCTCCCTAGTCATTGTCCAACTCTCTGATGCATAACAAGCGATTGCAAAGACCATGGCCTGTATCAAGCACACCTTAGTCTCCAGAGAGACGCCGTTGCTCCTGAGTACTTTAGAGAGGTCTCTAACAGCAGACTTTCCCATCGTGATATGCTTTTTGATTTCCTGGTGCCAAGAGTGTTGACCGTGGAGCCAAGAAAACTGAAGCTGTGAACAATCTCAATCTCTTCACCATCCATCCTGATGCTGCCAATTGGTCCAGTGGTGAGTATCTTTGTCTTCTTGACATTGAGCCTCAGTCCATACTGAAGGCTGCAGTCCTTGACCCTCCGCAGCAAGTGCATGAGGTCCTCCTCTGTTTCAGCAAGCAGGGTTGTGTCATCTGCATAACACAGATTTTTAATAGATCTTCCACCAATCCTGATTCCACAATCCTCCTCATAGAGCCCAGCCTCCCGGATAATCTGCTCTGCATACATGTTGAAAAGGTATGGAGACAGGATGCATCCCTGGCATACACCCTTCCCAATTTTGAACCATGCAGTGTTACCCTGCTCTGTTCTGACTACTGCCTCTTGGTCCAAGTATAGGTTTCGCATTAGCACAATTAAAGACCTCTAGGATCCATCTAAGACAGTCTTCAGGAGGAAGTTCATAACAATAGACAAACACATAAAAAAGAGGAAATGAGCATAATTAACAATTTAACTCAGTACCTCCATCGAAAAAAGCTAATCCCACAACCTCTAGAAGAAAGGAAATTATAAGCACAAGGGCTGAAATCAATGGGATGGAAAATAGAAAGACAATAGAAATCATCAGCAAGACCAAAAGCTGAATCTTTAACAGGGTCAATACAATAGACACATCATTGGCAAACTTAACAAAATAAAATAAAATAAGGAGAAGACACAAAGAACTTGAATAAGAAATGAAAGAGATGCCATCACAACAGAACCAGTTGAGATTAAATCAATAATAATGGATTAATATGAAAAGCTAAGTTTGAAAACCTAGAGGAAAAGGACAAATCCTAGAAACTCATACCCTACACAGAAATAGAACACTTGAACAGACCTATCACAAAATAAGAAACTGACAGATCAGTAAAATTCCTCCCTACCAAAAAAAAAAAGTCATGACTCAATTTGCATCATCGGTGAATTCTACCAAACATTCAAACATATCACCAATTCTACTTATTTCAAAAAATAGAAAAGGAAGAAGCATTTGCAGTGTCATTCTATAAAGTAAACATAATCCTAACATTAAAACCAGGCAAAAAAATCACAAATAAAAAAATTATTCTTTTTATACAAATACAATCTTGTCCTCTTCTTTGTGCTCATGCACAGAAAATCTCTGCATTTATTTCCAATGTTCTCCCAATGTCCCAGGAGTAAATTTTTGTGTGTTTGGCTCCAGACTGTGAGATTTCCATTGGATGTCAAGCTGTTTCTACTAACCCATTTCCAACATGGGATATTCTCAGCATGCAGGAAAGTGATTCATTTAACAATAAGGGAAAGTGAATAAAGCTGAGCACATTAAAATGGCCCAGACTCACACCAAAGACATTAACTTAAGAAACAAAACATTTATTCATTCTCTACAGTATGAATAGTTCATGGAAAATCCAGTTGTTTGATAAAGTAGAGGGTCAGTGAAAAAGAGGAAAGCATTCAACCAGCTAGATTAACTCAGACAGCCAAACATAATAACAATTATTAGAGTGCCCAGGATGGGGTGAAGCTTCATTCGTCTATATATGGGGTTACTGTGAAGCAAAATCAACTCAGTGAACACACTTAGTTACTTAAATTCATGCATACAAGCTTAGAAGAACAGACATAGCAAATGTTATCTATAAGATGTGATTCCAATTGGTATGTGCACCGTGCTTGGAGGAGTAATTATGAAGGCTTCTTGAGATAGATACCCATTCATTGAACTTATGAGGCAATATTAAGGACATAAAGAAATGTATTTGTATTTGAAAGTCTGTGATAGTTACTTTGTCTCATATACTTTGGGGTGATGTCAGGAGGGACCAGTTCCTGGTGGAGGACATCATGCTTGGAAAGGTGGGGGGTCAGAGAAAGGGAGAAAGACTCCCAAGAAAATGGACAATAAACTATCAATAAGCTTGGGTATATCAGAAATCCTGAGAATGGCACAGAATAGGGCAAGATTCAAAGGGTGCATCAGGTCACTAAGAGTTGTAGTTAGCTCCCTGACACCCAACAATAACAACAATAGCAATTGATAGGAAAGATATTGATGAAGGAATCCTCAAATAAGGCAAACATTTTGGCAGGATCCCTGCTCCCACTTCTTGGAGCATTTGCTTCTCTTGGAAATACTTAAGGGAAGGCACATAGTTAGGAAAAAATAGCAAGATGAGTTTGGTCTTTCTGAACTTTGTTCCTGAATGCAGGGTTGTGGCATATTGCTGGTACTCAGCAATCCTTCTATTCTTTCTTGACCCCCTACTTTTCCACTCAGAGAGCTCTGGTGGTGGTGCTTTGATTCTACCAGCCACTCCTTAGGAGAAAGATGGCCTATCTCCTCTAGTTACCCTTGGACACCCAGTGGAGGGTCATTATGAATTAGAACCGACTGTATAGTATTGAGTGAGTGAATGAATGAATCTCCAGCATGCTACACTAGAGAAACTCTGTAGAGTTTCCTTTATTTATTCTTTTTTTTTATTTAGAAGAGATATTAAGTCCCTCCTCAAATATGAAAGCGTATTGGTTCCTCTCAAGAATCTCTTCACTATTTCACAGAATTTATAATAATGGCAGACATTTGGTGAGTACCCCAGATCTTACACTACATATGTTCTATGTGTTATCTCAATTGACCCTCAGAACAGGTTCAAGAGGAATATATAACGATTATCCTCACTTTTAAAATGAAAAAGTCTACGCTTTGAGAAGGCGAAGATCAGATAGTCAGGGAGAGGTGGAGCTGAGACTCAAACTCCCTTATTACAAAGTCAGAGTCCTTGTCTAGGATTCACTTTCCTACATTATGTCACCCTGCAATAATGTTATGACCCTCTATTTAGAAATGAATTATCCACTGCTTGCTTTTAACACAGCTCTTCTTTGTCTATCACCATAATGGTAGTTAGATCATTTCTGCCAAATCAGTTTCTATGTTCCCAGAGGTTGAGGCTTATTTCTCTAGCCCCCAACTACACCCACATCACAACAATGCCTGCATAGCAGGTCCCTCCAGGTCGGCTTCCCCCTAGGGGCCCTGACAAATTGCTCATCTAAGATCAGTTTCCTTCCGATTATCCTTTAGTCCACATCCTTTTCTCTGCTGAGCTGCATGTAGCCTAGGAGGCAATGTGAAGCGATTAGTCCCTGTGGTGTATACACAGCCCCAACACAGCTGGACTGCAAAGCCAGCTTATTATCTTAAGAAGAGTATCTGGTTTAGCCTGAGTTTACATCTCATCTGCCTCCCATTCATTAGATGGGCTCCAGGGCTTGGTTCACATTGCGTAAACTCAGCTGGTATGTATACAATGCCAGCAATATGGAGGAGTCTAACATGTGTTGAATTCATCTAGTGTGTCTTAGGTCTCTGAAGGTCACTCACTAAAGTAAAATATGGTGCTAGTGTTGGTGGCTGAAGGTCAAGTCATCTTGCTTTTCATAATGCATAAACCTGAAACTCACTCAGACACCAATCATATGACCTAAACCTTGGAACAAATATTTTACTAAGTAAATCAGTGAGCATGCTGGCATTTCTATTAACCTTCAATGCACTGCTGACAGAAAATGAATAATGATAAATAATAACTCAAGCCTGTAAATCATGCTTAGCATCAGAAGCCAAAAAAAAAATGCTCGTGTATGCTACCATCTGTTAAAAGGAGAGCAGCAGGGACAGAAGAGAGGTGGAAGGAGGGAGGGCAGGCGGCCACTGGCTGGGGCAAGCATCTTTGGGAGTCTGTGAACTGGCCAAAAAAAGCACAAGTCACTCTGACCAGAAAAGGATCAATGGGGTGAGGGAAGTCTCCTTTCTACTTGTTTCCCATTTGATTAATAGCAATTACTGACTCACTTTTTTTGCTCTCTTCGGATTTTTCTCTTTCCTGTCTTCTTTACTATTGTGTATCTGTTTGCACTCCACCTGGTGGCATTCTGGGTTATTTGGAAAGGAGTCCTTTAATTATGACAAAACTCCCTTGGGACATACTTGCCCAACCCCATGCTCCTCTTGGACTCTTTGATTCTCAAGGCCCTAGAGAGCAAATTGTAGGGCTCTTGCTGTCTGCAAGATGCCATCCTCTCATAAATCTATCTTCAGAAAGTGAAGGAAATCTCCAGGAAGAAGGGGTCCCAATCTTCCAATACAGACCCAATTATTCTCTGGAAGCATAAATCTGATTCACAAATCACAAGGTGTACATCATGATGAGGCATTCTCTCCATAGAGAAACGTGGAATGCACTTGGGTGAGAAAATTCTAGAAGCTGGTTGTCACCCTCCAGGAGCTTGTCTTCTTGGACCTGTGGCCGTGCATGTACTTCCCTGGCACCCTCATCTTTCAGGGTGGCTGACTTGTACTGTTTGGTGCTAACTTCCCTTTGTATCTTTCAGCCAAAAGACAAAGACATCTATGGTCAACTTTCTTGAGGTCAAGATTCTCCATACATTTAGGCTGTGTCTGCTGTGACTCCAAGGGCTCTGGCCTTGATTTCATGGAAAGATCTGACTTTAGGTGGCCCTGACCTTTGATTCTTTCAGATGACTCCTGTCTGTTCTGGTAAAAGGCTGCTGGAGTGAAGCCAGGGTCCCACATCTCAGATCCTGGGACTGTTTATGCACAAAAGATGGGAGCAACTATCCAACTACAATGGTGTCTAGAAGCTAGCTGATAATATGTAGCCCCTGGAACTTTTTCTGTGCTGACTACATTTTTAATTAAATGTGCTCCTCTCCATGGGAATTACACAATCAGGGAGAGAATGCATTCCTTTTATTGTTTGCAACATTTGAGTCTTCCTTGAATTCCAGTGATTCAAAGTCATTCTGCACCCTTTGAGATCAGAGTTACTCTAAGTGATGATAAACCAGACAGTACAAACTGAAGAAAAGGGTCTCTAGCTGCTTACAGAAGTTTGGATGTTTTTGCCTTTCCTTTATTAGCTGTAGAACCCACTTCCTCATTTGGATTTTTGGCCTTCTGGAGCAGCTGACAGTGACATGCATCTCAAGAACAGGGAGTTCACAGGGAGAAACCAACAAGTCAGTCAATAAATCATGGAGAACCCTGAGAAAATCATCTCCCTCCTGGGCCTCAGTTTCTCCTCGCATGAAGTCCTCTGACCTTGTGAATTTGTGTGGAAGATTTCTTAGTGGCTTTTCCCTTTCTATTCTTCCAATTCCTTTAGTTCTCTCTATATTTTTTTTAATTAAGGGGGAAACAGATTAAAGAAAAAAGTAAAAGGAAAAGCAGAAAATTAGCATTTTCCCAGCTGCACATTTCAGTTATTAATATTGCAATTTGAGGTAATGAAATTCAAAAAATGCAAGAGATTTAAAGTTTGCCTAGTGGGGTGAAGTGGGCCGCCTGGTAAATAGCTTGAATTTCAAGGTGAGGTTCATTATGCAGAATGCACGATGCGGGCAAGCTAACAATGCCATAAACCCTTCACTTCTGCATTTCTTGACTTTAATGCTGCATTACTGTAGGTTTTGGGTTTTAATATGCTGTATAAATACAGAATACATATTTGCAAGCACGGGTACGGTGAATGGGAGGATTTTACCCTTTTAAATCTTGGGCTTTTGAAAATCTAGCTCTGTTTGCTCTCTGGTTGGCTTTGTTCGAAAGCAGCAGGGAGAAAGGAGAGCAGAGTGAGTTACACAGGAACAATCCGAATTTATGCCCAAATGCATTTTGAAAGGCCAAGGCTAGTTTTGTCCCCCTCACTGCAGTTTGCAGGGGAATTAGTGATGGCAACCTGAAGCTCCTGGGAAGGGAAGGGTCCGAAGAAAGGGAAGATGTTGCTCAGGCCTGGACCTTGCCCAGGTGGGATGCGTCAACACAGCCCTTCCTCTTCTTTTGTGGAACGGTCAGTGGCCAGTTTCTGCCCTTCTTTCTCTCCAATTAATGATGTTGGTCACATTAAGCAGAGAGCAGAACTCTTTGGGTAGCAGAAAAGATGTGAGGTTGAACAATTTATCTCTAGCCAAGGTCAGAACAAATTCCTGGAGATAAATGATTGAGTGATTTTAGGGGGAATGACATTGAGTCCTCACTGCTGAGGACTTCCCAGTCCGTGGCTTGGCTGAGGGCACCATTTTCATTGTCAGAGACCCCACAAGGTCTATTTTCTCTCCTGTAATTATTATCTTGTTAGCACTAGGACTCCTAGTTGTCCAGCAGGAAGTCCTTTGTCATTGGACAATTTTCTAAAAGTACTCCCAGTAGGTATGGACTGATACTGCAAGGGAGATAGATTTGGGGCAGAAAGCAACACCAATTTCCAGACTTGGGCATGTCCTAGTTATTTTACTGGGCAAAGACAATGCGTCCAAAAGTTAAACAAACAAGAACAGTTGTCATCAAGTCAGCACTGATTCATGGTGACCTCATGTGTGTCAGAAAAGAAGTATGCTCCACGGGGTTTGCAATAGAATGCTGTTGGAAGGCAAGATGGTCAGGCCTTTATCCCCAGGTACCGTTGGGTAGACTCAAACCACCAACCTTTCTGTTGATAGCTAAGCAGGTACCACTCAAGGTCCCCAATCCAGTGTTAACTATAAGGAAAACATAAGTTCCCTTCTGGGCATCTATAATCACAGACCTGTTAGATTCCACACAGGCATGAGTTCCAGCGTTGCTACAGAATATGGTCAGTAAATCTTGTGGAGCTCTGGTCGCTTAGTGGTAAGGTACCCGAAGGTGCACAGGTAGAACTGATGTCAGTGAAAGTGTAAAATCTGCTTTAGAAGAAAAGGCGGCCGTTTGTCGGGCCTGGAGCATGCTATGTGCTCACAGAATTCCTTCCCATGTGTAAACTGGGGGTCTTCATCAAGACATCCTGAGAAGAATATTTACATAAGCCTGTGTGCTGACAGGGAGGCAAACACATGCTCGCTGCTAGAATACCGAGAATTAGCTGAAACATCAGCGTCCTGGTCTTACATGGCTGTCAGAAAAATTATCCGTGACCCAGAAGGGCCCATAGTAAAGGTGATTTATCCTCTCACTTGGCTTAGCCTGAGCTGTCCCCAGAGAAAGACATGCCAATTAAGCAAAAAATAAGGCAAATTGTGCGTGTTGTGGTGCCTGGTGTTGACTGCTCCCCCAGAGAGACCTACAAATTAATTTTCTCCTCGTAGCCTTGCTCTGTAACCGGCTCCAAAATGGAAACCTCAGCAGTTTATCTCCTTAATCTCTTATTTCCTTTTCCATCCACTTTTTTCCCCAAACAAAATTAAATCATTTAACAACGATTTTAATAAGCACTAAAAAGTGCAATGAGCCGGATAATGAAGAACTCGTATTATTTTCTTTATCTACTTTGTGTTTAATTTATTTTGTATGTTTCCTTTGAATGCCTCTTCTCTGAAAGAGTTTCCAAGAACATGAGGATTTTACGTAAATGTTTTTTCATGCCACTGAAACCTGGTGAAAATCCTGACTCAAAAAGCTGTCCTGAGAAGGCCACTCATTGAGGGAGGCAAAGCTCGGGCCCAGGACGTGGCGCCCTCTTCTGGGAAAATAATGTCAGCCTTGGGCCACATGGGTCCCTTTTGGAATGAAAGAAATGATTCTAGTTTCATCTTCAACTGCAGAGCAGAGTCCACATACGGTGTGTGATCCCTATTAGACTGGATTCTTTCTGGTCTGTGGTTATGTCCTTGAATGTGAAGACCCAAACTAAGATGATGTGGCTGAACCCAAATACCTATGCCCAGGTGATCTTGGCTTCTGAGATTTGACCTTGTGAATGACCACCATTTGCCCTCTCTCTATACGATACGCATAATTGATCACAACCTGCATAGCGTATGAAATGTGTAAATGGATTCTTGAACTAGCTAGGTATTTTCCAATTCCTTCAGTGGTTCCCCAAGAAGTCATTCTCCAGTGACGTGGGGGGAAGAGGGAATGGTGAATTTGAACTGCCAGTCTTTGTAGCATAGCTTAGTAGCATAGCTTTTTACCACTAGGCCAGCAGAGCTCCCTTTAAAGTGTATAGTATCTCTGTTTTAATACAAAAAAATATATATTTTAACCATTCAAAACTCAGGTTTAAAACAAAGTGAAAAAAGAAATAAAAGACAGACAAAGAAGAAGGGAAGGGGGGAGATAGTTCATTAATTTGGTTATCTATCAGGGCATTTTTCCAAGAAATATGCAGTGTTTAAATGGCATCATGACTATTTGGAATATCCCTGAGGTTGGGGTCAAGATCGAAGACCCTAGAGATTATTTATTAAACATCATTATTAGTGTCTCTGGAGTAAGTAAGAGAAAAGTGACCGCAGATGTGTGTCACAGCGAACAGCACTTTGTCAGGATGTGGGAGAGAGGAGAAGCTGAAGCTGTGTAAGAGCAATACTCCTAGGCTCCTCGATCCTCGGGAGGACTAAAGACGGAATCTCAGAGAAGTCTTACTCAGATCTTCTCCAGGTTTTCCGTGGGTGCCCAGAGAGAACAGAGTGTTTCTCTTCTAGCAAGGTGTCCATGCAGGGTTGCAAGTGTTGGTTAGGGAAATCGCTGAGCGAAGATCCCAGCGCTGCTCTTCGGAGAGTGTTAACTCCTCAGGATCTTCGGTTTCTTCCTGTCCCTTCCACATAGGCTTGCGAGGAGGGTTAAATAAAATTAAACCCCTAGCTCAAGGCCATGACTGTTGGCAAGTTCTCAGAATCACTGTGGTTGTTTTTATTCCTCCCTTTCAATCCAACCCTGTACTCTCCTGCATCTTTGCTCTCTGCTTGCAAGTTCCTGATGTCCACAGCTCTGTGCTAACGAGGGGTTTTCTTGAGCAAGGATTGATTAAAATGTAGTGGCATACTCTCATTTTATGTCACTGCGCGTGTGACTAATAGCCATGAAATTCGTGCCACAGATAAATAATTGGCCCTTCAGCCATCCTCCATGTCTTCAGAGACACGCAAACATGATCTATCACAGCCACAGACATCTCAATGAGCATCATCTCTAGATCATAATAGATCATGCTACATTTGTATATGCTCGGGAACATAATTTACTATTAAACGGGGCCAAGATCAGCACCAAAGAAATTATCCTTCCGCGGAGGCGGACTCTTCAGCAGCATTATATGCATGCTGCAGTTTTTAAAATATTAATTATATTGTAAACTAAAGGTTTACTTTATGTATCATAAATCTGGGTGTCTCTTCTTTCTGTGTGCCCAATAAATATACTTCTCATCAACTTTTAATTATGCTGTTTGCATTATTCTGTCCTCAGGATGAGAGTGCGTGCTAAATCATGGTCTTCTAATGTGGACTACAGCATAAGTTTAGTTAATTAAACCATATATTTTATTAGGTCTTGCACCTCCGTCTTGTAAAGCCATGCATTATTATGTTGAAGGGAGGGGACATAAAAATTATATAGCCAGGGTGTTTTATTATTGTTATTATTGTTGTTGTTTATTATTCTGGATATTTGGATAATTTAGGAAAAGTTTAATTGCCTTTTTATTGTGTGGTTCTAGGTGTCTCTGGTTTTAGGCCACACTCTTTCTCTGAAGGCAGGAAAGGGATGGACATGTTTTCCAAGGGCCATACCAGAAGCCTGAGGTCAGTAGGCTAATGATGGCAAGTTCAGCATACAGTAGTCCTTTTTACCTTCGTTTAGCAAAGGGTGGCCTCTTAGTCACACTCAACCATCTAACTGTTCTTTTCTTTCTGCACTTTGTGCCTGTGGACAAGTAGTTTCTGAGCTTCTGGTCCATTTATTTGCTCTCTACATCCTGCATTTCTGTTATTTGAGGTTTAGTAATTCTTACTTTGCATTTTAGAAGTTGATCATAGGCTTTAGAATGGAAGTCAAAGCCATCTCTGAAGACAGATAGCTTGGAAAGGAGACAAATCAAGAAAGATACTCAAAACCTTGATTGGAAAGAGTCATAGGTCACTCCCTCCATTGTACAAATACATGGCACTATCAAGGAGAAACTTCAGAGTCAAGAAAACTGAGTTGAAATTTTGTTTTGCTTGACCACAGAATATACATGTAATAATACGGCTAGCCTCATTTTCTCACATGAACAAATCCACGTACTAACTGTGGAACAGATGATCATATGCTCATATGGAACTTGGAATTAAAACTTCAGAAAATGGGGCAAAAAAGCCCATGTGAGCCAAAACTAACTTTAAGTCTATCATACCTAAATTTAGAGAACATCCTAATATTAGATTTAGGGCATTAAATACAATTGACCACAAGAACTGTGGGATGATATTATGAATATTAGACATTAAAATAATAAAAGGTCATAAGAAACCAAGAATGAAAATACATAAATAAATGTTAAAAGAAACTATGCAACTCGCTCTTAATAAAAGAAGCTAAAGAAAAAGAAATGATCATGTAAAAGAGCCAATCAGAAGATTTTTAAAAAATAGCAAAGAATAAATAAAATGTACAAAAACTTAGAGTTAGAAAACCAAAAGAGAAGAACACCTCAGAATTTATCAAGTTGAAAGAAAAAAAAGGAAAAAGGTTAAACCTTGAGTTTCAATACCAAAGAATTCTATGAATAAAATACTGAATGTTATACAGGAAGCATCAGAAGAAGTGCAAAGAGCCTCTGTACCAAAACGAACAGGTCAATACTGAGCTGCTTTAGGAAGTACCACATTTTGAAGAAACAACAATACTAAAATAAAAATCTAGACTGTGCTGAAAGCATTGGAAAAAAATAAAATAAAATGATGCCAAGAATTTATGGAATACCAGATGAAGAGTTTCAATAAGCAGATTCAGTCTGACAAGACTATATCAAGAAATTTGATGGTGTAACCACTGTGGAAGACGGTATGGCACTTCCTCAAAAAATTGCAAATAGAGATGCCATTTGACCCAGCAATTCCACTACTGGGAATATACCCCAAAGAGACCATAACTGACATCCAAGCAGATATATGCA
>NW_006399808.1:5239193-5240908 GCF_000299155.1 Elephantulus edwardii | reverse complement strand
AATGGGTGACTCTGGAGGACATTATGCTGAGTGAAGTATCCCAGTCACAAAAGGACAAATACTGCATGGTGCCACTGTTGTAAAACAGGACTGACCTTGGCGTTGGGGAGACTGAGAAAGATGGGTTTAAGAATGTATACTGCAACGTACAACTAGAGTGCTCCCTGGGGGCAAGGATGGTGAACCTTCATCTCACATTCTTTGGGCATGTTGCTAGGAGACACTATCCCTTGAAAAAGGTTTCATGCTCCGAAAGGGGAGAGGGGACAGCAAAGGAAAGGAAAACTCTCGACAAGGTGGACTGACACATTGACTGAAGAAATGGATTTGCGTGTGTCAGAGCTTCTGGGGTTGGCACACGATGGACAAGTTTCAGAGCTGTTACTCATAGGGTCACAATGAGTTACACTCTACTCAAAGGTACCTAACAGCGACATCACCAATGGATGTCTCAAACACTTCATGAGAGAAATGGTTGATTTGATTTTTATAAAGTCTTTGGGAAATTACTCACACACTTACTCACTGACGTCAAATCAGAGCTGACTCATAACTGACCTTCGACGGGGTTTCTGAAGTTGTTGATATCACAGAAGGAGATTCTCTATCTTTCTATGGAGGATTCACTTGTGAATTCAAACCACCTAGGAGATGTAACTTTTGGATTAACAGTGTTACTCCCTGTGTAATAAGTTACTCTGTGTGTGTGTGTGTGTGTGTGTGTGTGTGTGTGTGTGTCTGAGATTCTTTTAGTTTTATCAGTTTTCAGTACACAAAAAATGTTAAAGACAGCTTATTATTATTATTTTTAAAGAGTTCTATGGCTTATTTTTACATAAACATGCAAAGTTCTTGCATATTCTTCTTTGAAAAAAATATCAATTATGTAACAAGTTTCTCTTTAAACAGGATAAGGAAATTTCAATTCCCCTGAGAACTAGATTGTGTCCAGCTACTAAAGCCGCCTGTTTTAATGAGGGCCACAAATGGTGGCTCTTGACAGAACAGGAAAAAGATGCAGAACAGAAGTCAGATTCTTTAAAAGTCCAGACACACTGACCAACTGAGGTGAGAAAACTTTGAGGACATCACATTTCAAAGGTTGAACCAGCTCGCAAATGTGATGTTTCTCTAGTGGTTTGAACCCACCCCTGGAATCTCAGAAGAAAGGCCAGTTCATCCTATGAGACTTACAGCCTCAGAAAACCCGTTGTAGGGTCAATTATGAATCTGTTTGAACTCTAAGGCAATATTTGAGTTTAACCCCCTTTCAGAAAAGCTTTGGTTAAATAAAGGATATAAATAACACATAATAAATTATTATTACCAAAAAAAAGAATGTATACTGCACTGAAACAGATGAGGGAGAAAACTGTTTAAGAGGGATGTGTGACTATGTAATTTTATCATGACAGGAGTCTAGAACAAAGGCTACATGGTGGAGTGGACCTGGGGGAGGGTTCGTAAAACAATGAAAGAATTTTTCCTTTACTTTTCCAAGAGGGTAGTGTTCTGGGTGGGAGGCTTGGGAGGGGAGAAATGTGCAACAATGAATGAATGGAAATCCAAAATCTCTGTAAAGTTTTACTATTAATAATACATTTAAATTAAAAAAAAATAAGTTAGAGTAAGGAAGGCAATGGATTTATAACTGCTCATGCTAATAACACTATATCATGGCATGGAGGAGGAATAGTGGAACTGTATCCACATTT